>NC_090248.1:2164318-2166818 GCF_037325665.1 Littorina saxatilis
CTGGGGTTACCCATTATCACGTGATAATTACTAATTAACGCTGTCAGTTACTGTTTTCACCTGTTAGTTACTCATTTTCACAGGGAAATTACTAATTTTATTTTTGGCACTAGCAATCCGTCAGAAAGTGAGCCAAAACTAAAAATTAGTTATTAACAGGTGAAAATTAGTAATTTTCCCGGGAAAATTAGTAATAAACACGTGAAAATAGTAAATTTTCCCTTGATAATTACAATTATGAGGTGTTGGCACAAGTAAGCCGTCATACGCCTGGCCTATCCCGGCCGCACTCTCTCCCCCCCCCCCCCCCTGACTCCTCCATTCGCCCCCCCCCCCCCCCCCGCCATAACTCTATTCCAGGCTAGGTGAGGTTTTTTTTAAAGTGCACAGATCCGCTGTGACTACTAACCTGTACATATTACACACCGACACATCAGTGTAGAGTGTGTGTGTGTGTGGGGGGGGGTCGAGTGTGTGTGACTGAGTGTGTGTGTGTGTGTGTCTGCCTCTGCATGTGTCTCTCTGTCTGTGTCTCTGTCTGAGCTGAAAATTAAACTCGATCAGCATTACTGATTGTAACAAACAACACCAACTGAAGAGAGGGGGTGTCCTTTCTTCCCTCAAGTTATTATATTTTAAGGTACAGTGCGCTGTACACAGTGTTTGACCCACAGAAGGGGGTGGGTGTTTGCTCGATACTGGACGCTTACAAGGTAGTTTACGGTATTCTTTCACCCAATGTAAAACGGTGGACAGATATGATCTTATCTGTGGTGGCAACTGAACGCGATCACATTCACCAGAAGGAGGGTATGAGGTATCTTCATACAAAAAAAGTAGGTTGGCGGTTTCCGTTCCTTGCCAAATTACTCCCCCCCCCCCCCCCCCCCATCCCTTCCGCCTTCACCTGTGTGTTTATTGGACGACATGAAGACGGCCGACCCTGAACTGTGAGCGTTGAGTCTTTCACGGGGACAGATCTTCCTGGATTATCGTTTCACAGTGTTGATGTTATGTGCACCGGGTTTCAGCCGCTCGTGGGATTTAGTTCATGTGTTCTTAATTAGTGCACGCGTGGAAAAATTTGCTGCACTTTTGTGGCGCAGACATTGTTGATTTTGCTGTGTGGATGTAAACTGTAGGGTTTGTGTTGTTGCATTCGCTTGGTTCTGTTCTTGTGGCAAGATGGGTTCCCTTGGGACAGGGGGCTGGAGATGCGTCGCGTTTGTGATTGTTGTTTGTGCTGCGGTTGTATCCCCTGTGCTTGGACAACAGGTGAGAGTGGCTTTTTGTGTCATGCACTTTTGTATTGACGTGTGCCGGGGGGAGGTGGTGAAGTGTCAGTGTGTGCAGTGCGTGTGCGCGTGTGTGTGTGTGAGTAGTGCGTGTGTGTGTGTGTGTGAGCAGTGCATGTGTGTGTGTGTGTGTGTGAGCAATGCGTGTGCGTGTGTGTGTGTGTGTGCAGTGCGTGTGCTCGTGTGTTTGTGGGTGTGTTTGTGGGTGTGTGTGTGTGTGTGTGTGTCGCAGTGTGTGTGTGTGTGTATGTCTCTCTCTTTCTCTCTTTCTCTCTCTCTCTCTCTCTCTCTCTCTCTCTCTCTCTCTCTCTCTCTTTTATTTAAGAGAGGAGATGAGTTGTTCGTTACTTTTATTTTAGAGAGGAGATGAGTTGTTCGTTACTTTTATTTTAAAGAGGAGATGAGTAGTTCGTTACGGTTATTTTAGAGAGGAGATGAGTTGTTCGTTACGGTTATTTAAGAGAGGAGATGAGTTGTTCGTTACTTTTATTTTAGAGAGGAGATGAGTTGTTCGTTAGTTTTATTTTAAAGAGGAGATGAGTAGTTCGTTACGGTTATTTTAGAGAGGAGATGAGTTGTTCGTTACGGTTATTTTCGGACTGTTTGTTTCTTTTCATGGTCTATAAGCTAATTGCATTCTTAGCTTTGTTTTGCCCTAACACCAACATGATCTTACATCGAAATTGAACATGTGCAGACAAGACGAAGTTAAGAAAAAGAAACAAAAAATAGTTGACGAGAGAAAGAAAGTAAGTAAAGAAAACAAGCAAACAAATATAACAAGTCGCGTAAGGCGAAAATACAATATTTAGTCAAGTAGCTGTCGAACTCACAGAATGAAACTGAACGCAATGCCATTTTTCAGCAAGACCGTATACTCGTAGCATCGTCAGTCCACCGCTCATGGCAAAGGCAGTGAAATTGACAAGAAGAGCGGGGTAGTAGTTGCGCTAAGAAGGATAGCACGCTTTTCTGTACCTCTCTTTGTTTTAACTTTCTGAGCGTGTTTTTAATCCAAACATATCATATCTATAGGTTTTTGGAATCAGGAACCGACAAGGAATAAGATGAAAGTGTTTTTAAATTGATTTGGACAATTTAATTTTGATAATAATTTTTATATATTTAATTTTCAGAGCTTGTTTTTAATCCGAATATAACATATTTATATGTTTTTGGAATCAGCAAATGATGGAGAATAAGAT
>NC_090248.1:2174318-2181818 GCF_037325665.1 Littorina saxatilis
GATGATGATGATGATGATGATGATGATGATGATGATGATGATGATGATGGTGGCGGTGGTGGTGATGATGATGATGATGACGATGATGATGACGATGATTACGACGATGATTACGATGTCGATGATGATGATGATGATGATGATGATGATGATGATGATGATGACGACGACGACGACGACGACGACGACAATGAGGATGAGGATGATGACGACGACGATGATGCGATTACCGCGCGGTAATCCGAACACGGTGTTTGGTGAAGAGCAGCACCGTGATTGGGCGACTGAAATGTTGTTCGTGAAACCCGATTTGGTCGGATAACTGTGGTTCTCTCGGACAACTGCAGTTGGTCGACTGTGGTTCTGGCTTATGAAACTGGCCCCAGGTTCTGGCTTATGAAACTGGCCCCAGGTGACGACCTCTCTTCTCTTTTTACATTAAGTCAAGTTTTGACTAAATGTTTTAACGTAGAGGGGGGAATCGAGACGAGGGTGTGGTGTATGTGTGTGTGTCTGTGCGTGTGTGTGTGTAGAGCGATTCAGACCAAACTACTGGACCGATCTTTATGAAATTTTACATGAGAGTTCCTGGGTATGATATCCCCGGATTTTATTTTCTTTTTTTTTGATAAATGTCTTTGATGACGTCATATCCGGCTGTTACGAAGCGGTTTACTCGTAATTTTGGTAATGTGTGTTGTTGTAAATAGAATAGACTATAGCGATGGTCAGACATTGGAAAGGGCTATAGGCTGCATACCGTCGCGTTGACCGCAGTTGAACCTTTGTGTAACTGACAAGGTTTTTCACGTGCAAGTGATGCAGACGACAGCTCACTGGCAATGTCATAGCAAGAACGACTTTGTAAAATCAGTCGCCGTCAAGGAGCCAAGCTCGACTCATGTTTTTCGTAACACTTTAGCAGACGGGCTCCTGTTTTAGGTATCTGACTGAAGAAGGATGAAGACTGACGAACTTTCCCTATCAGTCTACGTGATATCTTCCATTTTCATATTCATGCCAGGCCGGCGACTGTACTAAATGTTGGCTTTACACTCTTTTGAGGTATGTTTGAAACCGGTTATATTTTCATGTCATGTTGTCGTATGTGAGAAGAGTGACTGGTTCTGTGTTTAACGTTATTGTGTAGGCCTAAGCTATTGTGCTACACTGCTTAAACATGTGAGGGTTTTACGTAACGTTTTCTTGGCTTTAGAAAACAGGAATTAACGTGTAAATAATTATATTGGCTCATGCAGCTTAATATGTTGGACGAGTGAGTATTTTTATTGTGCGAGTGAAAGAAACTAAAGACAAGTTGATTTATGGACTATAAACTTTACAGTGTTCCAACTGGAGGGTTTCATCGACGGAGGCTGAACTGAACTGGTGACTGCGGCTTGGTGTACATGACCATGGCATGGAGAGCTGGCAGAGTTCTACAGTTAGCCGCCGAGACGAACTGGAAGGATCAAGGACTACGTCAAGCAATGGTTGCGGTGTCGTGAGGACTGGTGCACCCTTGTCAGTCGTCTGAAGGACTTACAGCCATACCAACATCTTGAGGGCCGAAAGATGGCAGTAGGGTAACGTACAGTAGAATACCTATTCGTCTTACCTGTTAAGCTGCTTTGTTTGAGCCAAAAGGTGTCTGCGTCTTGGACTGTAGAGTTTCTTGCGGTGTTGTCGGCCTAGAGTACTGGTCGAGGCCCGAAAATGATTTTGTGATGTAAAAAGCTTTGTAAACAATAATAATTAGTCTTGGCGGTGTCAAGATCCATTTAACACCAGGTTTTTGCGTGTGTGAGTGCGTGTGCGCTTGTGCCTTGTAAGCTACTGTAGCGGACAACTATTCAGATTACATTCAAGCCTGTAAACAAATACTAAATTTATAGAGTTGTGTAGAGGCATTTATGATTGTCTAAAAACCGGGCTATACCACTCCATAACACTGTCACACCCTCATTTTTCAATCAAATTGATTGAAATTTTGGCCAAGCAATCTTCGACGAAGGCCGGACTTCAGTATTGCATTTCAGCTTGGTGGCTTAAAAATTAATTAATAACTTTGGTCATTAAAAATCTGATAATTGTAAAAATAAAAAAATATAAATTTAAAACGATCCAAATTTACGTTCATCTTATTCTTCATCATTTTCTGATTCCAAAAACATATAAATATGTTATATTTGGATTAAAAACAAGCTCTGAAAATTAAAAATATAAAAATTATGATCAAAATTACATTTTCGAAATCAATTTAAAAACACTTTCATCTTATTCCTTGTCGGTTCCTGATTCCAAAAACATATAGATATGATATGTTTGGATTAAAAACACGCTCAGAAAGTTAAAACGAAGAGAGGTACAGAAAAGCGTGCTATCCTTCTCAGCGCAACTACTACCCCGCTCTTCTTGTCAATTTCACTGCCTTTGCCACGAGCGGTGGACTGACGATGCTACGAGTATACGGTCTTGCTGAAAAATTGCATTGCGTTCAGTTTCATTCTGTGAGTTCGACAGCTTGATTAAATGTTGTATTTTCGCCTTACGCGACTTGTTGTTTTGTTGGTAAAGTCAACATAGAATCCCATCATCACTCTCTTGCGTTCTTTCAGCCAGGCAAAGCGGTGTTGCCGTCAGCCGACCGGCAGTGGATTCCATCACTCTATTGCGTTCTTTCAGCCAGCCATAGCGGTGTTGCCGTCAGCAGGCCGGCATTGAATTCCATCACTCTATTGCGTTCTTTCAGCCAGCCATAGCGGTGCAGCCGTCAGCAGGCCGGCAGTGAACCGAGCGGTCATCAGGTATGACCCCAGCACGGAGGAACAGCTACGGGCCTCTAGTGACGGTCTCTCCGGTCTCTTCACTGTCCGCTATGACGTCGACAGGAAACTTGACGGTGGAGAGCTGTTGGTCAGTGCAAGTCATATGTCTGATGTCTGTCTGTCTGTCTGTCTGTCTGTCTGTCTGTCTCTCTCTCTCTCTCTCTCTCTCTCTCTCTCTCTCTCTATCTATCTATCTCTGTCTCTCCGCATAATGAATATTCATTTTTCTAGCCGTAGAGGTTGAGATTTTTCTCATTTTTGTGGCTTTGTTCTGGTTTAAATTGAATTTTATGCATTACTTTGTACAGGTGGTCAATGGATACTTTGTGCATTTCTTTGCCCCTCCTGTTGAAAAGCCTGTCCCAAAGGACGTGCTGTTTATCCTGGACACCAGTACTTCCATGCAAGGACAGAAGATGCAGGTATTGTCCAGGGTGTTTCATAAAGATTTGGTCTTGATAATAGTACCTGCCTCTCACGTAAGCCATTGTACCAACCTTAACACGGCATACCAACCTTAACACGGCATACCAACCTTAACACGGCATACCAACCTTAACACGGCATACCAACCTTAACACGGCATACCAACCTTAACACGGCATACCAACCTTAACACGGCATACCAACCTTAACACGGCATACCAACCTTAACACGGCATACCAACCTTAACACGGCATACCAACCTTAACACGGCATACCAACCTTAACACGGCATACCAACCTTAACACGGCATACCAACCTTAACACGGCATACCAACCTTAACACGGCATACCAACCTTAACACGGCATAATGGCATCCTTCAATGTGGACGCATATAAGACCAACACAACAGCCAGGCCGATTTTTGTGTTGATATTTTTGCTGATTTAGTTTTGTGACTGACACCTATGTTAATCTGCGAAACCAGCCCAGCATGAAGTGATGGCCTTGGAGACAGAACCGAGCCTTGGTTCTCGTTATGCTCAGGTTCAAGTGCTGTGACCTCTGGTAAACGTCTTGTTACTTCTGTGACGATGCACGTGATCATTTACACAAAAACAAAAGTTCATTTATTAGAGGTGTAAGATCATAATACCTGTGACGAAAAGGAATATGCGTCATTTTGTGTAACTTGTCCAGGTGTGTTTTTTAAACAGAATGTGTGTGTGGCAACTGAAAAATACCTGCATAGCACACCCCAAGATCAGTGGTCTAAAGCTGTACCTGGTTTTCAACAGTCTCCACTCAACAAGACGTCGTACAGAAGTTGGCCAGTCAAAATCGGAGAGAATTAGGTCATGTGAAAATTATCTTCTCACTCCCCATTGGCTCGATTTGTCTTGCCTTCCAGGCTTTGACTGGAAACAGCGGAGTAAAATCGGTGTGCTTCTTAGTCGTTTAGAAGTCGACTGAAAGTTGGTTGAGAGTCAGTCATGCGAAGAGCACTTTAATTTTATCGTTTACTTTACACACATAACCCGGTGACTGCCAAACAAAATTTAATAACAATAAATTACATGCAAGAAAAAATATTCACACCAAAGCTAAGAAAATGGTCTCCACGGGAGGCAATCAGCTTGCAGTAATTCGACGGGCAATATACAGCGATTGTTGCCTTTGTCAGAGTTCTCATTTCTCTTTGGTAGCTTTCTTCTTCTTCTTCTTCGTTCATGGGCTTAGACTCCCACGTTCACTCATGTTTTTAGCACGAGTGTAATTTTACGTGTTTGGCCGTTTTTACCCCGCCACTCAGGCAGCATACGCCGATTTCGGGGGAGGCATGCTGGGTATTTTTGTGTTTCTATAACCCACCGAACTCTGACATGGATTACAGGATCTTCTCCGTGCACTTTGGTCTTGTGCTTGCGTGTACACACGAAAGGGGTTAAGTCACTAGCAGGTCTGCACATAAGTTGACCTGGGAGATCGGAAAAATCTCCACTCTTAACCCACAAGGCAGCAGCGACCGGGATTCGAACTCACGATCTCCCGATTAGGAGGCCGAGGTCTTTCCACCACGCCACTGCGCCCGCCCGTCTATGGTAGCAAAACCGTATCTCATACGCATTGTTGCAGTCAAGGGGTTGAGATTTTAAGTATGAGGGCCCCAAAGGGGGGGTATCATCACGATCACGGGAAGGGACATTTTAGCTTTCACGATCACAGTTACCTTGATTTTTGTTTTCACGATCACAATTAACACCTTGACGAATAGAGGATCATAGAGTGATAGGCCTACAGCTGTGAAAAATGTACGTTGAAAATAAAATGCTTTGCAATAATGCCCATCACGATCACGAAAACAAATGACGATCACGATCACGAGATTTGATTTTTTGCCATCACGGATCACGGGCAAAGTCCCATCACGATCACAGAAATGGAAATTTCGGCAATCACGGTCACAGAAAGGTCAAAAAACGCCAATCATGATCACGATTTTAAACCCTTTGGGGCCCTCAAGTATGTGTCTGCTGATTTCCAAAGCAGTAATGGCTGTCCTGTTGGTAATCTTATTGGCAGCAACTGAAAGACGCCATGCAGGTGGTTCTTGACGACATGACCGCAGAAGATCGTTTCGGTGTGATGGAGTTCAACACGAGGGCCACCTACTGGCGAAAGACGCTTGTCTCCGCCACTGCCAGGAACATTCAGCAGGCTATCCAGTATGTGGACAACCTATACGCTACCGGGTGTGAGTATGTTGCTCAACGTCCCCATAGGTGTTGTGTAGGGTGAGAGAGAGAGAGAGACGCAGACGCAGATAATTTATTCAATAGGCCATAGCCCCTTATGAAGGAGTGTGAACAAACGGTTAACGTTGCAAATAATATAACTCATCAGGTGCAAAAAAGGTACAACATAATAATCGCACAACACTGCAGATTAAAACATACATTGCACGGTATTTAACTAAGAGGTTACAACATCTCTTAATTTGAAGGCTTTATACAAATACAAGGATACATTTCTAACAATAGTTTCTTGAGGGAAAGCCAGGAGCAAGCTGAGTCTAAAAGTGCTTGGGTTTTTATATTTAAATGGGATACATTTTTCTCTTAATCTGTTTAAGTATGGACAACACAAAACAAAATGGACTTCATCTTCTTGCTTTACTTTACAAAGGGGACACATCAACTGATCGGCATCATGCTGTTTATATCGGTTAGCATGCACATTTATTTCTGAAATACCGAATCGAAACCTAGTCATAATAAACTTTAGATGTCTATCCACATTCAACAAAAGGTAGGGTTTAATGTCATGTACAGTACAAAATGTCCGATAAACAGCAAATCTATCACTATTTTGTATATGATAATTCCACTCTTGCCATCTGCAATCGACCAACCTTTCCCTAAAAACACGCAAAAACTCTTTTTCATTAACAACGCCCTGATTCAACCACACAAAACCAAAACCGTACTCATACAATTTACAACGGACACTTGAGGCCCAGTTCTTTTTACCACTGAGAGAGAGAGAGAGAGAGAGAGAGAGAGAGAGAGAGAGAGAGAGAGATAGAGAGAGAGACAGAGACAGAGAGTGAGAGACAGAGACAGAGAGAGAGAGACAGAGAGAGAAAGTTAGAGACAGAGGGAGAGACAGAGAGAGACAGAGAGCGAGAGACAGAGAGAGAGAGAGAGTTAGACACAGAGGGATAGACAAAGAAAGAAAGAGTGAGAGACAGAGAGAGACAGAGAGAGAGAGAGAGAGACTTAGAGACAGAGAGAGAGTTAGAGACAGAGAGAAAGAGAGAGTGAGAGACAGAGAGAGAGAGTTAGAGACAGAGGGAGAGACAGAGAGAGACAGAGAGAGAAAGAGAGAGAGAGTGAGAGACACAGAGAGAGAGTGAGAGAGAGAGTTCGAGACAGAGGGATAGACAGAGAGAGCGAGAGAGTGAGAGACAGAGAGAGAGAGAGTGAGAGACAGAGAGAGTGAGAGACAGAGAGAGAGACAGAGAGAGAGACAAAGAGAGACAGACAGAGAGACACACACACAGAGATGGCAAGAGAGAGAGTGTGTGTATGTGTATATATATACCATATGTGTATGTGTGTGTGCGTGTGCGTGTGTGTGTTTGGTAAAAGCAGCGGGGTAAGGGGGGGGGGTATTTAAGGAATGTGTGCGGGTGTTATTTTGTGGTCTGTGTCAAAGTGGTGGTCGGAGCAGGGGGAGGGGGAGGGGGAGGGGTTTGTTGAAGAGAGTACATGTCTGATTGATTAATCGCATCTAGTTGTGTCGTAGTTATTTTATTGGGCAATTTGATGACGTCATGTTTTTTCCGTTTGTAGGTTGAGGCGGCACTGTTTCATCAATGTTTTTAAAGGCACAGTAAGCCTCCCGTAAACCATCACAGAGCTCCCCGAGCGTCTAAATACAGTACAAGCATACTTCCATTTGAACGCTCACCGAACGGGAACATCCTGGCTGCTTTCTGTCGAGCGTGAGACATTTTCCAAGAATTTATTTTCGTGGACTTGGCCCTGAAGAACAATGGCGCCTCGTTTTTGCGCTAGACCTAACTTTTAAAATCTAAATAATAAATTGACAGCTTGTTACACAAACATTCTTTAATCATAAAAGAATTCGTTTTTCATCAAGACAAGATCAGAACAATTCGAAGTTGTGAAAGTTTAAACAAAAGAAAAGCCCGGAAGCAGGGTCACGCAAGGGTCGTGGCAG
>NC_090248.1:2191818-2326818 GCF_037325665.1 Littorina saxatilis
CCTCCCCTTTAAGACCCTGCAGTCTGGACGCCCTCCCCTTTAAGACCCTGCAGTCTGGACGCCCTCCCCTTTAAGACCCTGCAGTCTGGACGCCCTCCCCTTTAAGACCCTGCAGTCTGGACGCCCTCCCCTTTAAGACCCTGTAGTCTGGACGCCCTCCCCTTTAAGACCCTGTAGTCTGGACGCCCTCCCCTTTAAGACCCTGTAGTCTCAGATGTTGTGTTTGTCACCTCGGTTGATTTACCCCCATGTTAAGACTCTCTCCTTGTTAAGACCTGGTTTCTCAGATTGATGAGGGTCTTAAAAGGGGGTTCCACTGTATACAATGTTCACCACACATCTAATCCCCTAGACTTGTTACAACTCCCATCTAACTTTTGATCGACTTCATGACAAATGTTTTGTTGGATTTTTTTTTAAATTTTTTTTTTTTAATCCTGCCTGCAAAATGTGATGCTTTGTTGGTGCTGATGTTTGTCAGTTTGATTGTTCCTCGGGTGTGTTTTTGTTGTTGTATGTTTCTTCTTTTCTTGTTGTTGCTTTTGGTGGGGGTTTTGTGAGGAAGAAGCGATGATTTCAGTGGACTGGGTAACTGGTAGGCACACAAAAAACTTACACCCCGCACAAAATTCTCTTCAAATAAACGATAACAGATATGTTTTGTAAGGGGCTTTATATAGTAGGCCATTCCTGTAAACACACCCAAGACAAGTTTTAATAAAGACAGATTAACCTGATTTTTCTATATTTTGGGCGAACAGGTCAGTTTGTGCACAAGAAGATGAGAATGACGAAGCTGCGATACAGGAACCACAAGATGGTGGCCAGGCTGACGAGTCGTACGGGCAGACAACAGCGTCACGGAAAAGCCTACCTGAAGAACAGGAAGGATCCCTTCTTCAACAGAACCACGCCCTGTCTCAACCTGAGGTTCCACGGCCAGGAACTGTTGGACCACCCCACTGACTTCTACAGAGTCCGCGATCTGTTTTATGTTTGAGAGTTGTCGATGTCTGCCAGGCCACTATTATGATGCCCAATTTAGCAAGCTGTCCTATTATATATATATACAAGACCATTTTGGGTAGGCCCTACGTTCATCTAACCAAGTCTACAGAAGACTCGAATGACCATTGGAGGCAAAGCCATCCAAAGAAGAGTGCGTGTGGGGTAAGTTACTAGTTTTAGGACTATGTTCAGTTGGACACACAGAAAGACACACACATGTTTTTTTCACCACTCAGCCTACGATCACCAAACAACAGCAGCAGTTACTGGCATGGCGTTTTCTTCCCTGTCAAACATCCCTCGTGACAGTCTTGCCGGGTGACGCGGTTGTCCCCCTTGTCTCGACACTTTACGCGACTGGTTGTTTGACTTTCGTTCAAGACAATAATGTTGTCCTACTGTGCAGGCCTGTTTCTGGTATGTTCAGTTTAACAGACCAGCTTAAGTAAAATTAGATTTCTTGTTTAGTGTTTGGTCAAAAAACATACTTGACACCGTGTTTGTAGTACAAATATTTAGAAAAACGCTGTGAACTTTTACAAACATTTAACACTGTGCTGTGTAACTATAAACTACATATTGATATCTTTGCATTTCTCAGCCAGTGAAAGTGCCTTGAAATGAAAAATGAACGGTTGAGCTGCATAGTTCAGTTTCTGCTCTGTTTTGTTTTGTTGTCTTATGTTTAAAGGCTTCTGTTAAACAAGTCGCGTAAGGCGAAAATACAATATTTAGTCAAGTAGCTGCCATTTTTCAGCAAGACCGTATGCTCGTAGCATCGTCAGTCCACCGCTCATGGCAAAGGCAGTGAAATTGACAAGAAGAGCGGGGTAGTAGTTGCGCTAAGAAGGATAGCACGCTTTTCTGTACCTCTCTTTGTTTTAACTTTCTGAGCGTGTTTTTAATCCAAACATATCATATCTATATGTTTTTGGAATCAGGAACCGACAAGGAATAAGATGAAAGTGTTTTTAAATTGATTTGGACAATTTAATTTTGATAATAATTTTTATATATTTAATTTTCAGAGCTTGTTTTTAATCCGAATATAACATATTTATATGTTTTTGGAATCAGCAAATGATGGAGAATAAGATAAACGTAAATTTGGATCGTTTTATAAATTTTTATTTTTTTTTACAATTTTCAGATTTTTAATGACCAAAGTCATTAATTAATTTTTAAGCCACCAAGCTGAAATGCAATACCGAACCCCGGGCTTCGTCGAAGATTACTTGACCAAAATTTCAACCAATTTGGTTGAAAAATGAGGGCGTGACAGTGCCGCCTCAACTTTCACGAAAAGCCGGATATGACGTCATCAAAGACATTTATCAAAAAAATGAAAAAAACGTTCGGGGATTTCATACCCAGGAACTCTCATGTCAAATTTCATAAAGATCGGTCCAGTAGTTTAGTCTGAATCGCTCTACACACACACACACACGCACACACACACACACGCACATACACCACGACCCTCGTTTCGATTCCCCCTCGATGTTAAAATATTTAGTCAAAACTTGACTAAATATAACAAAAAAAGACTGAAAAGACACATTTCCGGAGATGTGAATGTGTGTGCGTGCATGGGTGTATGCGTGTGTGTAGTAGGACAGACAAACAAACAGACAGTTAGAGCATATGGGGGTGTTTGCAAATGACAGATTGTTTCTTCTTTTTCCACGTTTGTGACATATGTTCTCAGAATTAAACTGTGTAGGCCATACGTATTTGTATGCAAGAAATTGAACAGGTTGGTGTTTTTGTTATTGTTGTAGTTATTATTGTTGTTGTTGTTGTTGTTGTTTTCGTTGTTGTTTTCGTTGTTGTTGTGAGGAGGCAAGTAAGTAAGCAATACTCAATTGTGACATTCAGCGTGAATTTACCTTCTTTTTTTGTACAGTTCAGTGTCTCTGACAATCATTGGCTGTGTATGTATATATTATTGCTGCTGGAAAGGAAAGTAAGCTGGTTCCCTCCCCCTTATGTCCGTGTAGCAAGAATCAGACAGCAGAGCACATCCTGCAGGCTTGTCCATACCACAGTGCTCTGAGGGACACCATCTGGCCAGAGGAGACAGCGCTACAAAAGAAGCTATACGGCCCCAGAGAGGACTTGGAGAGGACAGCACGTTTCGCCCTGCAGTCCGGACTGACGATCTAACAGCGAACGACAAGAAAAAGAAGAAAAGAAAGCGTAACCTAGCATGTTCTTTCCCTATACTTGTTCAGTCTGTACCTTATACTGCTTCAAGTGTATTTCACAATGACTTTTAATCGTATATTCATATTATGTTGCTCAAAAATCTTGAAAAGTAAACGAATTGTAACAAAGCTGCTGCCTGAGTACTGTAATAAAGTGAAATAATTAACTGCAAAGAAGAACATGATTTATTTTGTATGCTTATTTTCATGGAGCATTAGTATTTTGCTATCTGCGCATTCGTGTATGTCTGTGCGCGCGAGTGTGTGTGCGTGTGTATGTGCGCACGTTCGCATAAAAGTAAAACTCACATACATGATACATGAACAACCAAACAAAACAACAAGCAACAACAAAATATTGTAGCAAAATCTTCATTTCTTAAATTGCATTTTCACTAACAAAAAAAAAAAAATTTAAAAACCGAGCCATACAAATTTGACAGTTTAGCAACAGAAATTATCTGATTGAAAAAAAAAAGTAAGTTGAACATAAAACTTCAACGTAACACATCTTCTGCAAGTCATATAGGTGTAAAGATCACACACACAAAAGTAAAATACATCTTCAATTCAATAGGTGCAAGTCTGGTGATGACCCAGCAGTTACCTCCCTTTGCATGACGGCGAGGCTTATGAATATAACTTGAGCTTTGGGCTCCGGCCTGGAGCACTGAAGCCCATTCACTCCTAATTCCCCAAGCAAGAAAAACAAGAACAAGAACAAGAATGTATTCCGCCATATAGCATTACAGCCATTGGTATTTGTCCTGGTGTGGAAACACTCATACATCCATACACTCCTTGCATAAAGTCAAAAGGCTTACAACAACAATGACAACAAGTCACAACAACAACAACAACAAGTCACAGTCATCACCGATGTACAGATATCTTAAATGAATTCACCATCATGTTTTAAAAAGTTGTGGTATATGTATGAATAACTGGATACAGCAATTGCAGGCAGGATCATGGCATTTCCCGTGGATGAATGCGTTCATGTCATTGATGAATTTTGAGCGACATTGCGCAAGTGTAATTTTACAACAAAGGGGTTAATTTTTCCAGTCATTTGAGTTTAGCAAATATTTTCGTAGTTGTTGTGAATGAACTTCAGTTGATCCACAATCATTCTACGAAGTTTTGAGTCTGTACCATTGGTGTTCTGTGTGTGTGTGTGTGTGCCTGTATGTGTGTGTGTGTGTGTGTGTGTGTGTGTGCCTGTATGTGTGTGTGTGTGTGTGCCTGCATGTGAGTGTGTGACCAAATGCATGATATATTTCATAGCTTCATATTGATGTTCTTGAATGTAATGAGCACATGCTGTCTTAAAGCTGCAATATTCCCCATATGTGTTAGCATGTGGTTAAAATAGATTAGTTATTGTATTTGTATCTTATATATCAGTAATATACTTAAATTGAATGACTTTACGTGCATACACACACACAAAACAACTGGTGATGGGTTATTAAAGTTATGTTAGGTAGGGAAAGCAAAGAAAATGGATCACTATTTTAATATCAGTGACCATATCCACATCTTTTTACATTTAGTCAAGTTTTGACTAAATGTTTTAACATAGAGGGGGAATCGAGACGAGGGTCGTGGTGTATGTGTGTGTGTCTGTCTGTGCGTGTGTGTGTGGAGCGATTCAGACCAAACTACTGGACCGATCTTTATGAAATTTTACATGAGAGTTCCTGGGAATGATATCCCCGGACGTTTTTTTCTTTTTTTCGATAAATACCTTTGATGACGTCATATCCGGCTTTTTGTAAAAGTTGAGGCGGCACTGTCACACCCTCATTTTTCAATCAAATTGATTGAAATTTTGGCCCAGCAATCTTCGACGAAGGCCGGACTTTGGTATTGCATTTCAGCTTGGTGGCTTAAAAATTAATTAATGACCTTGGTCATTAAAAATCTGAAAATTGTAAAAAAACCTATTTTTTTATAAAACGATCCAAATTTACGTTCATCTTATTCTTCATCATTTTCTGATTCCAAAAACATATAAATATGTTATATTTGGATTAAAAACAAGCTCTGAAAATTAAAAATATAAAAATTATGATCAAAATTAAATTTTCGAAATCAATTTAAAAACACTTTCATCTTATTCCTTGTCGGTTCCTGATTCCAAAAACATATAGATATATGTTTGGATTAAAAACACGCTCAGAAAGTTAAAACGAAGAGAGGTACAGAAAAGCGTGCTATCCTTCTCAGCGCAACTACTACCCCTCTCTTCTTGTCAATTTCACTGCCTTTGCCACGAGCAGTGGACTTACGATGCTACGAGTATACGGTCTTGCTGAAAAATTGCATTGCGTTCAGTTTCATTCTGTGAGTTCAACAGCTTGACTAAATGTTGTATTTTCGCCTTACGCGACTTGTTTATAATTAGCAGTATAGTACAATCTGTTTTACACACTCTTGAGAGTGTACACATGTCAGTGTGTGTGTGTGTGTGTGTGTGTGTGTGTGTGTGTGTGTGTGTGTGTGTGTGTGTGTGTGTGTGTGTATTTGTGATAGAGAGAAAACATCCACTAAGTTCCAAACAATCATTCAAGAATCTTACTTTTATTTTTAAATCAGATCTTTCCCATAAACCATCAACATTCACAAAAAGTACACGTCAACTTAAAAATCTATTTCATCGCCTGAAAACATTTGCAAGTTGAACATGAGCATTCAATACAATGCAACACATCTTCATAATATAAAAATTAGAACTCTTAAAAAAGCATAAAGTCTTATGTCACAAGGAGCAAACAATCTGGAATGTATGGAGATGAATGTCAAAAACACTGGACGGATTGAACAAAGTATCACAGGCTAAGTTTACAACCCAAACTGAACATTATTAAGTCAAGATATGGCGATTTGCATCTTCTGATAGAGTCTGTGTGAAGGAGTTGGTTTACTGCATGAAACTGCTGAAAAATATAATACCCTTACCTTAAATCTGCTAGGCCACACATACGCACACACAAACTAATGATAAACAGAACAGGAAAATAATCCACACTTCACACAACCTGACGTCATATTGGGTAGAAGGAGCCACTGTAAAAAAATAAAAAATTAAAAAAAAACACACACACACACACAAAAAGAAAGAAATGTAACACAAGCACAGGACATAATGATGTGACCCTCCAGCACGGAATGAGCCGCATATCAGCTTTGCATGATTTTCATAATTTTACATTTTCCTAAAGAGTTTTTTATGCTCTATCTAGTGGTGAAAACCGTTTTAGAAAAGAGCAAAAACTGTTTAAGCCTGTGACTTAAAGGTGACCCTCACACTGTTACCAGACACCCCCCAGACTTGTATATTAAGCCTAGTGCAGAACCGCGCGAGGTGACATACGACTCATTCCGTGGTGGAGGGTCACATATTATGTTCTTTGATCTTAGTGGGTTTTTTTTCTTGATAGTGTGTGTGTCAAGTTTTTGTTCATGTTATGTACACACAGACAAACACACTTCTGAGTTTCTCAACATTGAACCTTGGCTCAAAATACATGCATCCCTGTTGTGTGTACATTTGTATCTTGACTTTGTCTTCATGCTTTTAAACATAAACGTCCATTTATGCCAGGTCTGAGAAGTAACAACATATTCTGTCCTTAGTCTACAACAATCTTTGTGTCCTTAGTCTACAACAATCTTTGTGTCCTTAGTCTACAACAATCTTTGTGTCCTTAGTCTACAACAATCTTTGTGTCCTTAGTCTACAACAATCTTTGTGTCCTTAGTCTACAACAATCTTTGTGTCCTTAGTCTACAACAATCTTTGTGGATGAAAGTAGGCCGGAGAGTAAATTTTCCGAATTGTTAATTGACAGTATGTTACACACACCCAGAAGATGTGCTTTCTTATGAGTTTGTATTCATGGTACTGGCATACAAACTTGACAATAGATGAAGCCCTTTCAATTGTCCACACAGAAAGAATGTTCTGTTTTCAGACTTTAACGAAAGTATAGACAGAGGTAAATCGAACTTCAAAAGTCGCTGATCATTAATAATAATAATAATAATAATAAATAACTTTTCTATAGCGCGAGTCCCATCAATTGGCTCCAGGCGCTTTACAAATTCATTATAGAATAAACTAGCACAAATCAACAAGCATACAAAGCATACATTTAACTGAGACATAACACCAAGATCCCAAGCACTAAGCAAAACTTAGCGTACAATGTTAAAAGTAAACATACACACACACACACACACACACACACACACACACACACACGCACGCACGCGCACACACAAAGATACCATTGACAAATAGACCATAAAGCACATACAGGGTAGAGAGTTCCAAAACAGAATAGAGTTGTGGAGAGTCTACTCAGGCTAAGCAAAGGCTTTACGAAACAGGTATGTTTTGAGTTGTGTTTTGAAGGAGGAAAGGCTGCTGGAGTCACGGATAGAGTCATTAAAGCACTTTGTTTCTTTTTCTCCAATAACAATCGTTTTGTGTCCATACTTTCCCTCCACCTTCAACATTTCTTTAAAATCATGAGATGTACAGATCTGCCAAAACACTAGTTAATGGAAATCCTCTTCTACCTGCCATGAGAGGACCCTCATGGGACCAACACCACTGTCCCTACATCACAGGTGGTGTTTGGTGACAGGGACATGTTGGTAGAGTTCACAAAGCAAGATGCATAACAAGGTGTCCTCTACAAGGAGGTGTCCTCACTACACAGTGACCTCAGTCTACAGGTATCTCTGGACATGGGACTGAGTGAAGAGAGGCGGTGTTGAGGTGACGTTTATTCCTCCAGCAGGGTGCGGCAGAATGGACAGTGGCCGCGCTGCAGGTACTGCTGCTCAAAGTCGTCAGTGTGGAATAGCTGGGGAAACATTGGAAGATTCAGATTAAGATTTCACGAGACTTACGGTCTGCTGTCTATCATTTTGCTAGAAAAGGTTGCTCACTGCAGTGCATGAAAGAAACCAAGAAACGCCGGAATAAATAATCTTATTTTTGCTTCTCCCATTAAGCCTTTCGCTTCCGACCGCGCATTTAAGCGCGGTCGGACCCTCACAGCAGTCGACGCTCTGTTACTCAGGGAAAACAACCGAGAGTCCGCAATTGCCTCGTTTTCGATAGCCAAGATGTCTGCCTCCATGTGGGTGTAGTTTTGAGTGAATTCGATTGATTTTGACGGATTTTGTTGCGTTTTTCTGGACATCTTTGGTTCGATTCTCTAACATGGCGAATCGGCGCTATACTGTTGAGGAAGCTGTTCGTATTTTGATGGATATTCCCGACAATGGAGATGAAAGTGAAGATGAAAACGTGGTGGGAGGCGAGGGAGACATTGTTCAAAATGAAAGTGAAATTGAAAGTGACGAAAGTGAGAGTGATAATGATGATTTTGTACAACCATCCACGTCGCGTGGAAGGGGGCGTGGCAGAAGGGGACAAGGCAGGGGTGGGAGGGGTGGGACAGGTAGGAAAAGAACCGACACAGTTGATAATTCTCGTCAGGAAGATCCAACATTTGATCAGGATATTCCACGTGAGTATCCTATATACATATATGTTTCTTTCCTCTACTGTTGTCCTAACAGTTTTTATGCAATCTCAATTCAACACACCCTATTTTTAGAAATATCGTCAAAAATCTCATATTATGGCTAACCTGTTGCAAAAAAACAAAAAACGAATAAGGCATATCTCAAAACTAAAATCATTCAACTATGCTGACAAAAGGCCAATAAAAATGTCTACATTAGTTTTGACTGGATATTTTTAATATTTACAAGCATAAAATAGCATTTTGTCTATATTTTCACTAATAAACTGAATAAATTGGATTATCCGCCCCTTGCGTAAAACATTGTCTGCCCCTTTTGAGTAATTTGTGGTATTGTTGGAATCTCCAATCATATACCCACACATACATATATGTTTCTTTCCCCTACTGTTATCCTAACAGTTTTTATGCACTCTCAAATCAAAACACTCTTTTTTTACCAATATCCTCAAATAGTTCCGGAAGTCAAGGGGTTAAAATCTAACAAAAGGAGCATACTTAAGCTTTTCTTAAAATCACACAACAGAGATCTTTTCATGAAGAGGGAAATGTTTCGGGACATGAAAACTCTGCATGCTTTTGTTCCATAAGGTTTAAATTGATATCATGCCTTTGGGACTTTTGTTCCATAAGGTTTAAATTGATATCATGCCTTTGGGACTTTTGTTCCATAAGGTTTAAATTGATATCATGCCTTTGGGACTTTTCTTTCCCACTGTAGGTCCCTCAGCTTCCACACTCTGTAACTCATAATAGACAAACTCTAAAAATAACTCTGCCGGGTTTGTATTGGTTGTGAAAGAGTGAACTCTTTTATTTATTTATTTATATGGGAGATTTATATAGCGCTTGACGTTCTCTAAGCGCTTTACATATTAATTTCTGCCGTGTGAGACGGAATTTTTTACACAATATATCACGCATTCACATCGGCCAGTAAATCTCAAGCCATTACGGCGAATATTTACTTTTCACGGCCTATTATTCCAAGTCACACGGGTATTTGGTGGACATTTTTTATCTATGCCTATACAATTTTGCCAGGAAAGACTCTTTTGTCAATCGTCGGATCTTTAACGTGCACACCCCAATGTAGTGTACACGAAGGGACTCATCTCATCCGAAAGACTAGCACTTGAACCCACCACCTGGGCTAGGAAAGGGGGGAAGAAAATTGCTTACACCCCGACCCAGGGTCGAACTCGCAACCTCTCGTTTCCGAGCCAAGTGCATTTACCACTCGGCCACCCTTTCACTCTTGCTTTAAGTGAGGCAAGCTTTGAAGCACGTGCTCCTTGTCCACGTGTTTCACCCCTCGCTAGTGACTGGCCTACAATGTCATGTGGGAAAATTTGACTCTTTAAAAGCCAGAGTATTCAAACCCCACAGCCTTATTTCGGAACCTCTTCTATTCTCCCTTGCACTCATCCACAGGCGCTGTATAACATTTCATACATGCCTTTAATCCTCAGCAATCAATGGAAAGATCATAATGTTATTTTGCGTGACTATACACATGGTCTGGTGAATCAGTTTAAGTGCTGACCTTCTTGCACGACTGACAGGCGGTGATGGAGACGTCGGGGAGCAGCGTCTTGAAGAACTGGTATCGCATGGGGCGCGGCCACTTCAAGACAAACACCTCCGCCCTGGACATGGTCTGCAACACCGGCTTGTTGACCACCACTGGCTGGAACTCGTCAGACTCCTGGCACACACGGTACAGGTTTAATAATGATGGCAAAAAAAGAAAGCAGGCGGGTAAATGAAGTTTTAAAAATAAGGAACAAGAAAAAAGAAAGTATTCTGGTGATATGACAAACTGAAATAAGAAAATGTGATAATGCTGGAAATGAACAAACCATTAACCACCTGGTAAATAGGTTGTGAAAAAAAAGAGAGAGAGAGGAAAAAGGAAAGAGAGAGAGAGAGAGAGAGAGAGAGAGAGAGAGAGAGAGAGAGAGAGAGAGAGAGAGAGAGAGAGAGAGAGCACCCATTGCACACCGGTTCGACCGAAGCTAAGTGAAGAATAAACTCCTGTTGTGCAGCGGGTTAAAGTATTCCCTCATACCTCGGAGATATACCTTCAGTCGCTCGCAGCGACGTCACGTGACGGAAAGAACGTTATCACACCATTGAAATGACATTCTTTCCGTCCCCTATAGGCGACGAAATAGGTCAAATTTTGTTCACTTTTTAGTGGAAAATGCTTCGACGCCGGAGCGGGTACTGGACCCAGTGCCGTTCTAGTGCAAGTGCACTACAAAGGCACTGCACCCAGTGCCGATAAGCGACAGCATTTTCTTCCACCATCTAAAATGTCACGTGACGTCGCTGCGAGCGAGTGAAGATATATCTCCGAGGTATGAGGGAATACTTTATCCCGCTGCACAACAGGAGTTTATTTTTCACTTCTCTTCGGTCGTAGCGGTGTGTAATACCTCGAGAGAGAGAGAGAGAGAGAGAGAGAGAGAGAGAGAGAGAGAGAGAGAGAGAGCAAGCACGCCAGAATAAATCCAGTGATGGTAATATGATATACTGACTGACAGTTTCAAGACTCTTTCAGTTTGATGAGGCATGTGCCAGGAATCAATGTAAGAAATTATCTTAATTATAAAGTATAAGGCGTCAGGAAATACATTTTGTTCTCAATGATCATCAGAGCATATTACACTTACAGTCAGTCCAGTCTTATTTCTGACAGAAAGGATTATACTTGCTAGTGACTCAAGGTCAAAGGCAATGCTTATAAAAGCCTGACTGTGAAGATATAATTTCACTCACCCCCAGGTTTTTGAGTCTCGCAGTGAATGGATCCTCCACTTCCTCCTCCTCCTCGGCTCCCAGGCGCAGCGACTGGTGGTCTTTTTACTGTCAAGGGCCGTCTTTTAACAGAACTCCACACAATTCTAATAGTGCAAGCCTTAAGTAATTTACTTAGCTAGGGTCAAAAGCTACTCTTCAATTCATGTATTGCAAGCTGGATAAAGCTTGTACACAGTACGTGTAAAGGTGCTATCTAGAGCTTTGATGTCACTCAATGTAATAAAAATAATACTTCAGATTGCTTGCAAAAGGACACTCCCAACAACACTGATGTAAAATAACGTGGGTTTTAAAAGTAACGAAGAATGAGTGCTAATTGTAATTCTGACTAAGCAACATACCTACTTTTACATAATGCAATTGAATAGCATACATTAGTTTAATATTGTTTTCATTTTGCATCATTTGCTTTCTCAAAATACCCAAACGCTCTGCTAGACAATGCAACCCCCTCTTCATTCCTCCTCCCTTTGGCAGTCAAGGGGGGAGGGGGGTACCACTCATTTATTTTTGCTAAAGACAGTAATCACGTAGGAAGGATACTAGACATGCGATTCTCCTTCCAGGTGCGTTCCTTCTTCTTCTTGGGGACCGACATGTCCAGGATATGCACGGCTTCCTCATCAATCATCCCGTCCTCCAGGAAAAACTCCACCAGCGGCAGAACCTCTGTGCAAAATAACACCAAGCAGATAAAATAAATAACTAAAATAAAACAGGAAAAAGACAGTGAAACAAGAAGAGCAAACGCTCGATCGAGTCACTTTCGCAGTTCTGAATATTATATGAGGCATCAGATGGACAGGAAGAAATTGCTATTCACAACACAATGAGTCACGTTCACATAAAATTTGAGCCCGGTCACTTTTATAGTTTCCGAGAAAAGCCCAACGTTAAGTTGTGTGTTGCCGAACAGAAAAGGCTAGTTATCTCCCTTGTTTTTCTGATAACGTTCGTAAAAGGCTACAGATGTAAATACTTTGATGTAAAGAATAATCCTACAAAGTTTCAATCACATCCGATGAACTTTGTCAAAGATATAAAATGTCTAATTTTTCCTTTGACGCTGACCTGTGACCTTGAAAAAGGTCAAAGGTCAACGAAACCATCGTTAAAGTGTAGAGGTCATTGGAGGTCACGACTAAACAAAATATGAGCCCGATCGCTTTGATAGTTTCCGAGAAAAGTCCAACGTTAAGGTGGTGTCTACGGACGGCCGGCCGGACAGACTAACACTGACCGATTACATAGAGTCACTTTTTCTCAAGTGACTCAAAAACATGACACAAACAGGGAAGAACATGTTCTCTTTTTGTTTTCTCCCATCCGTTTCCTTCATTTTTATATTTAGTCAAGTTTTGACTAAATATTTTAACATCGAGGGGGAATCGAAACGAGGGTCGTGGTGTATGTGCGTGTGTGCGTGTGTGTGTGTGTCTGTGTGTGTGTGTGTGTAGAGCGATTCAGACTAAACTACTGGACCGATCTTTATGAAATTTGACATGAGAGTTCCTGGGTATGAAATCCCCGAACGTTTTTTTCATTTTTTTGATAAATGTCTTTGATGACGTCATATCCGGCTTTTCGTGAAAGTTGAGGCGGCACTGTCACGCCCTCATTTTTCAACCAAATTGGTTGAAATTTTGGTCAAGTACTCTTCGACGAAGCCCGGGGTTCGGTATTGCATTTCAGCTTGGTGGCTTAAAAATTAATTAATGACTTTGGTCATTAAAAATCTGAAAATTGTAAAAAAAATTAAAAATTTATAAAACGATCCAAATTTACGTTTATCTTATTCTCCATCATTTGCTGATTCCAAAAACATATCAATATGTTATATTTGGATTAAAAACAAGCTCTGAAAATTAAATATATAAAAATTATTATCAAATTTTTTTTTTCGAAATCAATTTAAAAACACTTTCATCGTATTCCTTGTCGGTTCCTGATTCCAAAAATATATAGATATGATATGTTTGGATTAAAAACACGCTCAGAAAGTTAAAACGAAGAGAGGTACAGAAAAGCGTGCTATCCTTCTTAGCGCAACGAATACCCCGCTCTTCTTGTCAATTCCACGTGCACTGCCTTTGCCACGGGCGGTGGAGTGACGATGCTACGAGTATACGGTCTTGCTGCGTTGCGTTGCGTTCAGTTTCATTCTGTGAGTTCGACAGCTACTTGACTAAATATTGTATTTTCGCCTTACGCGACTTGTTATCTTTTCAAAGAGAAAAAAATGAAAATAAAACTCACATGTAAGCTTGAAAAAGAAATCTCTGTTCAATTTTCAAAATAAAACATAAACAAGAAGGGCAAAGCCCATACGACTCTCATGCTTGACCTTGACCTTTACATGACCTTGACCTTCAGCTAAACCTAGCAATGACATCATACACTAAGAACTGCTTTACACATTTTTCCTACCAAAATACATGTGACCTTGACCCAAGGTCAAGGTCATCCAAGGTCATGCAACACAAAGCTGTTAATTCAAGACATAGGAAGTACAATGGTGCTTATTGGCTCTTTCTACCATGAGATAATTGTGACCCTCCACCACGAAATGAGTCGCATCTCATGTCGGGCGGTTCTGCGCTAGGCCTGTTTTAAGTCCGGGGGGTGTTGGGTATCAATTTTGAGATTTCGCTAAAATGTAATTCTCCGGTCTTTTATCTACCCACATCTATCACCTGATAAGCTGAAAATGCCCTAAATATTGCATAAAATGCTTTTGAAGCACCCTACCAGTGCGTTTTTGTGAGATCAGCGATGTGTTTTGCCCCAAATCATGCCATTTTGACTCAACGATCGCCCCTACAAAACTTCAAATGGACCCGTCGATACACACATGAATGAAAAGGGCTTTTCTCCAGCTTTCAAACTGTGTAGTTTCTATTGGTTAGACTAACATTAACTGACCAATGAGCTATCGAGAAATAATAAGAATTCCGTAAACAACACGTCACTAGGGGGGAATTCCGTGTCTTCCATTGGCCGCCTCTGTCACGTGACCGCAACAGCCCAATCAGCGCGAATTTCAGTCTGAAAATGGCGAGCTCTCGACAAGCCGAAAGATTACTAGCGAAGGTCTTGAATTCGGCTCGTGGAGCCAATATTCTCGACGCAAATGATTCCGAAGGCATTGGAGATTTGGTAGCAGATTATTTTGCAACTCCTGCTGATCCTGAAATCGACGATGCCACCGATGAAAGCGATGAAGAGATGGATAGCGACAAGGAAAACGACCGGCCTGAATCTGCCGACGAAGACAGCGGAGAAAATGAAGAGCAGGAAAATGACGATGGAGATTCTAGCGATGAGGCTCTCGTTGACGCTACCACACCAGCTATTCAGGTCGACATTCACCAGTCAGTGACACTGAACAACGACGTGGAGCTGACAATAGTGACGAACTTCGATTGCAAGTGCAAACTGAAAACACAACCGCACCAGCTGAACCCAAGTGATAATTCCATTGCCGAATCCAGGAAGGGATGCATTTCGCAGTTTTCGCCTGAAGAAATTCTTTCCAGGAGAAACGACATGGCTGAGTTCAATGAAGGTGAGTTTGTTTATGTTCTGTCTGTCATCACCCCCTCCCCCCCCTTTTCCCCCTACTGTCTCCTTCCCCTTTGTCTTCACTTATTTTATAAACATGATTTTGCTTGTACTGTATCCATAACTTTTCACTATTTTTTTGTAAGATCATACTTTTGATCAGCTTTGGTTTAGGTGCAACAAGAAGCTTGATTTTCTTCTTCTTGCTGCTTCCACATGGAAAATTATCTGATTTTATAACTTAATATTGATTTTATTTAAGGTTTGAATGCTGATTTTTTAGTTGATTTCAATTAGTAAACCACATTCTCCTGGTTGTGTTTCAGGAGAAAAAGACATGATTCTGCTTGGTGTTCTCGCTTCCACCCCAATGACTGAAGGCGATGTGGATAGTCTGATACCTTCTCGGAAAAGTACACGAAAACAGCAGAGAACAACATACCTGATCGACTCCAAGGCGGTATGCAGACAGACGTTCAAGTTCATGTATGGGTGAGCGTGCTTTACTTTCGCTTTCTATTTACAAGATGATACTTTTGTAGCGGTGTGTTTGTACAATCTTCATTTCCAATATACCTTTGGTTGTGTAATGATTTATTATTTTATAATACTAAACATTGATCGTAATGATTATTTCCAGCATTATTAATCCTAATATTTCAGCCTGCTATGTGCGTGATCAATTCTTCATTGCTTGCAGATTTTACTTTAGTGTTTGATTTCATTGTATTCATGTTGTTGTTTTTGTGTGTGTTTTAGCATTAGTCAGAACAAGCTGACAGCTCTTCTCAAGCACTATAGGGTAAATGGTGTTACTCCAAGGCTGAAGAAGAATTGGGGAGGCCGCCAATACAACACCAACGCCTTTACAGCTGATGACGTAGAGAGGGTGGTCCAGTTCCTCCGCAGCTTCGCTGAGGATCATGCCTTGGTTCTGCCTGGCAGAGTTCCTGGATTTAAGCGCTCAGACGTGAAGATTCTCCCTTCCTCACAGACCAAAGCTTCCATTTGGAGACACTACCGCCAGGTTGCAGTGGCTCGAGGTAATTTTGTTATTCCTTTTGCCAAGTTTTCTGTGTCCTAGAGAGCAGCTTTATTTCCCTTTAAAAAAAAGTTGTGTGGGTGATTTTGTCTGTATTGATATGTTCTCCTTTCCCCCTGCAGGCTTTTCTGATTTGGCTGTACTGATTATTCAACATACGTTCCCCTCACATAATTGGACACTTTGTAAAATAACTGGCTTTGCTTCTTCCTTTCACTGTGTTTTCAGTGTGTCTGGGATTTAATATTTTCAGGTTATGTATTGCTTCTATTGTTGTCAATTAGCTCTTGTGCTGTTCTGTTATTCACTGACTCTTCAATTTAATTTGTTGCAGGTTACCGTGCTGCGGGGAAGTCCTCGTTCTACAAGCTGTGGCAGCAGTACACTCCCTTCATTGTGGTCGGCCGACCGATGACAGACCTGTGCTGGCAATGCAAGCAGAACAACGAGCGCATCCGGCGTACAGCCAACTTGCCTGAGGAGGAGAAGATGGAGGTGTTGAGTGATCAGCTTGAACATCTGCGCATTGTTGAGAATGAGCGGCGCCACTACAATGACATGGTGGCAGAATCGAAAGTCACTGCTGCCGCTGAAGGAATCACCACACTCGAGAAGAACGCCCCGAACGACCGTGACATCACCTTCCACTACAGTTTTGACTTCGCCCAGCAGGTCCACATACCCAGCAGTCCCCTCCAGCCAGGTCCCATTTACTTCCTGGTTCCGCGCAAGTGTGGCATTTTTGGAGTGTGTGCAGAGGGCCTTCCACAGCAAATAAACTACCTGATCGACGAGGGAATGAGTAGCAGCAAGGGTTCGAACATGGTGATTTCGCTGCTGCATCACTTTCTAGAGAACTTTGGAGTGGGCGAGCGGCGGATGGAGCTGCATTGTGACAACTGCAGTGGCCAGAACAAGAACAAGTTCCTGATGTGGTATCTCGCCTGGCGTGTCATGAGGAACTTGCACAGTGAGATAACAGTCAACTTTATGCCTGCTGGCCACACCAAGTTTGCTCCGGACTGGTGCTTTGGCCTCTTGAAGCGCCGCTTCAAGCTGAGCGAGGTGCACTGCCTGAACGACTTCTGCCATGTGGTCAACACCAGCACACAGAAGGGGATCAACCGCTCCCAGCTTGTTGGTACCGAGGCCGGTGAGGTGAAGGTGCCTGTGTACGACTGGCACGCGTTCTTTGACGGGTGGTTTCAACCCCTCAAGGGAATCAAGTCCAACTATCACTTCAGGTTCACCCCAGCAGCACCAGGCAAGGTTTACATGAAGAAGCGACTGGAGGATGCTGAGCAGCTTGTGTCCCTTGCCTATGATCCTGCAGTTGTTGCTGAGCGTCTAACCAACCTGCCTGCACCTGTACCCCCACCTGGTCTCCCCCTCGCGCGCAAGCAGTACCTCTACCAGCAGATCCGGCCCTTCGTCAAACCTTGTGCGCAGGATATTGTGTGTCCCCGACCTTGAACGCAGCGTGCAGTTGGTGTGAGACGTTTGTGTTTTCTGTGGAGGTTGGATTTAATTCATGTGTTTTGGTGAGTATTCGGTGGTGTGGTGCCATGGATTTCTGATGTTTGCTGCAACCAAGGTAGGATTTTTTGGTTTTCTCTTTGTTTCTGTAGGTGAACTAATACATAATTTTCCTTGTTTTGTTTGTTTCTGGTCTAGTTAGGATGTTCATTTTGCACATGGTTGTCCTTCTTTCTTTCTCAATCTCCAATATCTAATACTACTGACATGTAGTCAGTAACTGTTTCGTTACTTTTGCCGGTTTCGGTTTCATAGTTACTAATTATTAAAAATCATTACTAATTACTTGTCTATCAGTGATGCTTGCCTTTATCTTTCTCAATATTTTCATACATGTATGTGAAGTAATTGACTATGGAAAGAGGTGGAAACTTGAGAAAAAATTCCTATTTTTTTTCAACGATACTATTTTTAATCAAATTAGATAATTAACATAAAGCTCTTAAACTTTAAAATAAATGCATAACTAAGATGTTCCTATGTATATTATATTGTAGCATGTCTCTGTTAAAGAACAGATCAAGATTTGTTAATGATTGACATGAAACAATAAACTGACATAATTTGCCAAATCCTGCGTTCCTTTTTTTCAAATTGCAAATTTTCACACATATTCCAAGGCTTATATTTTTCTTAATAATATTTTTTGGGGCACAAAATTGCTCGACATGCTAGTTTATGCACTGCCTGATGTGTGGAAACATTAATGTGGAAATTGAGGGCTGGTTGCTAAGGAAAAAGTTCTGGGGAAAGTCAAAGTTGTTTGGGGCTGTTTTTCTCAGAACCGTCTTTTTGAAGGTCACCTTAGTCACAGGCTTATAACTCGAAAAGTTTTTGTTCTTTTCTAAAACGGTTTTCACCACTGGATAGAGCATAAAAAATGCTTTAAGAAAATGTAAAATATAGAAAACCCAAAAATGTGAGATGTGACTCATACCGTGGTGGAGGGTCACATTTCATAAGGGTCAAAGTGACCTTGACCTTGATCATATGTGACCAAATGTGTCTCATGATGATAGCATAACATGTGCCCCACATAATTTTTAAGTTTGAAACAGTTATCTTCCATAGTTCAGGGTCAAGGTCACTTCAAAATATGTATACAATCCAACTTTGAAGAGCTCCTGTGACCTTGACCTTGAAGCAAGGTAAACCAAACTGGTATTAAAAGATGGGGCTTACTTTGCCCTATATATCATATATAGGTGAGGTATTAAATCTCAAAAACTTCAGAGAAAATGGGAAAAATGTGAAAAATAGCTGTTTTTTAGACAACATTTATGGCCCCTGCGACCTTGACCTTGAAGCAAGGTCAAGATGCTATGTATGTTTTTTGGGGCCTTGTCATCATACACCATCTTGCCAAATTTGGTACTGATAGACTGAATAGTGTCCAAGAAATATCCAACGTTAAAGTTTTCCGGCCGGCCGGCCGGACGGACGACTCGGGTGAGTACATAGACTCACTTTTGCTTCGCATGTGAGTCAAAAATGACAGACAATATGTTCATGGCACGTCTCACTTGTTATTTGAAAAACATAAAAACCAATCCTGCTACACCTGTTATTTTCATCATGAACAGGTTGGTTTTCATGCCTGTAGCCCCTGCAGTCCGGACTGACGATCTAACAGCCAATGACAAGAAGAAGATGGCTGTAGCCACATCTTCAATTGAAAACAATAGTACACATTTCAGTCATAGCTTTTATTCCTTCGGCGTCTTTCCACTTGTCAAAACTTCCCCTAAAATTTAGAGATTTAATATCCCATGAGCATATCACTGTACACAACAAAAAGTGAAGAGCAGGAAGTTTGACTGACCGAAGTTGACGAAGGAATGCACGAAGGGCTGGCGACAGTTGACGCAGCAGTTACGGTTCTTGCTCAGCAAAGGGTTGGTGGTGGAACAGCGGTAACACATCGACATCAACTCCTGCAATCATTGACAACAACCTGCAGGGTCCGACACTAAGGGACACTGGTAACACATCGACATCAACTCCTGCAATCATTGACAACAACCTGCAGGGTCCGACAGTAAGCGACTATTCTTCTTCTGCGTTCATGGGCTGAAACTCCCACGTACACTCGTGTTTTTGCACGAGTGGATTTTTACGTGTATGACCGTTTTTGTGTGTACAGTGGAGTCCGGGTACAACGAATCTCAAGGGAGATACATTTTAGTTCGTTATATCAGTAATTCGCTGTAGAGTTTTCAACCCTAAATGGCCTCAAGACAAGTTTTCCCAATCACCTTCAAATGATCGTCCCATCGATCTTTCCTTGGAGAGTACAATCTCTGCATGTTTTCAACAGCTTCATAATATAATCCATAGAGAGAGGCAAACTAACAGCGGGAGGTGCATGAAAAGCGTCAGTTTTCACGATAAAACTTTGACTCGCTCATTCACGGGACATAACTGCACTCCGGACTGTCCACAGTGTTGAGCAATTTAGGAGACTTCACTGCCTGAAAAGAGTATTGATTCAAACGAACGCGTGGTTCTATATCGCGTCACTCGGTCACAGATCGGAGAAAACAAAAAAACAGTTCCAGATTTCAAAACCATGTTCGTCAGCCATTGTTTTTAGCAAGACAGACCACATGTGCACGAGCTTCGCTGACGTATATCGCAAAATGTCATGACGTCACCACAACTTTCGGTTTTGGTTCGATCTGTTCCGTGCACCTCCCGCTGTTAGTTTGTTCAGAGTTCGCTCATCACGCGATGTGCACTTGTGTTTGTGTATTTTTGTCTTTGGAGACAATTATTGACAGCAGTTCGTTGTAGCCTTGTAACTTTTAAAAACAAAACAGCTCTGGGGCGATGAAAACGTGTTTGTTAAAAGAGGGGTTCGTTATGCAAATGAGTTCAAAAGGTTCGATGTAGCCGGAAAGTAACAAGTAAGAAATAGAAGGCTGTCTGCCAAGAAATCAATGGCAGTTTGTTAAAAGAGTGATTTCGTTATACCCAGGTTCGTTATAGCTGGACTCCACTGTACGCAGTTTGGTGAGCACTCTCTTTGGTTGTTGTGTTGGAATGTATTATGTATTGAATGTACGCAAACCAAGCAACATTCATGTGTACTGCACGTGGTCGTAATAAAATCTTATGTCTTATGTCTTACTTCCGAGTCCTGGAAAGGCTTGGCGCGGATTGAGAGAGAGCCAAGGTCGACGGCGTCCTGGAAGCGTGATGGGATTCGCAGGTTCTGCAGCGCCTCAAAGGCGTGACGCGCCAGCTTGTACGCACCCAGGTTTTTGCTCTGCTTGGCCAGTGTGTACAGTGTCGAGCTATGCTTGGGTTAAGAAACTGTTTTCATTGGTTTTGAAATGGTAACGTACAATCTGAAGATAACCTGCTATTAGGAGAAGATCTCCAGCTCAGTTATGACTTCTGATATACAGCTAAATATTGTTCTGATATACAGCTATATATTGTCAAACCTCCCGAGTCAAGGTTTGAGTGCACAACAAAGAAAAAGATGGAAGAAGAAAATTGCAAAAACAAAAGAGGTGAATTGTCACTGTTTCTGTTTTATTAACGCTTTAGATGGTTTGTGATTCACCGTCACATAGTGTGTTAAAAAACTACTCATGGAAAGACTTTTTCCTTCTCAGCACATTATATTGAATGTATCTTCATTAAACACAGAATTAAAAAAGCTTCCCACCAACCTCCCAGCCCACTAATCTCTTTTAGCTCAGTCGGTAGCGCTGCTGGCTGCAAAACCAGTTGTCGCTATCGGCAATTCCCCAGTTTGGCAATGGATTTATTTCCCAGAGTAAAGTTTGTGCAGATTCTTCTCAGTGTCCGAACACTCCTTTGTGCACACATGCGCATGATTAAGAACCCAAGTTCAGAGCAAAAGTCTCGGGGCTCGGAAAAACGAATACACGTAATAATGCCGTAACCTCACAGGACTATATAAAAATCTGATCTTATTCCCCCCTGCCCCCTCCCCTCTCTTTGGCCCATAAACTATTCCCTCACTCCCCTACTGGCAATACATTTCATGACATAAACTATTCCCTCACTCCCCTACTGGCAATACATTTCATGACAGCAGCAGCCAAGGATACGCCTTAGAGACGCCACGCGGAGTGCCCTCCTCCATGCAGTGCAGCAAGAATCGCGACATGTTGAACAGTCCCTCCGGCAACACCGACGTGAACGGCTCAATCTGTGGACAGAAAGAATCGTAGATGATACAGCACAATTCTTTGTTCAGACCTGTTTACCATAAACCAGAGTCAAGAGTACTTTCCCAAAAAGTTGTGTATTTTCCAAAAAGTTGGTGTACTTTGCAAGCTAGGGAAAATGTACGCGTGGGTGCAAACGTGTTTGTGTAAGAATAGCATGTCTTGTGAACACCTTCAGAATTTAACTCCTTCCAATACAACAGGGATAAAACAATTTTATTTACCTGTCAGTATGTAGCATTATAACCAGTGTTTTCCAAACAGATTGATAATGAAAAGATGAAGTTCGTGAAATAACATCTGCGGTTGGCAGTGGCAAATTCATTTTTACAATCATCTCAGAAAACATTGCTTCAGCACGGACTACAGCCTTTTCTTCTGGCAGGATTTGCTTTGCTTGCAGTGTGCATGACTTTTTCCCACAGTAGACTCCACAATTCCTGGCTCTTTCTTATATTTCTCCAAGAAAATCTGCTGCTTCTGCTGTTTAGACTTGGTACAGTCATCCAAAACTGGCATATTTTCCCGCTTCATTTTGCCACGATTGTCCAGACGATCGCACGTGCCAACAACTGAACGAGGTTTCCACAGCTGAAGACTCGCTGTCATGGTTATCTCCCTTCGACCGAAACCGGTATTAGTTGTACCATCCCGTAATCAGCACACCAACGCTGGAAAACATATTCTAGACTTTTTCTTAGTCGTATTTTGTGCGTGTGTCGTGTATTGTCCTACCGATAATAATTTGGCGTACAAAATACGCCCAAATCGTAGTGGTAAACAGGTTTGTTTGTTACTTCATTATTCCATCCCTGAGAAATTCGGGTCGCTTCCTCCCAGTGGAAAGCTAACAGCAAGAAGAGTCGCGGTGTGTTTAGCTGTAATCAGCCACCTGCACTAGAGTGACCAAGATATTTTACGAGGGTGGAACATGAATCTGCACCTCCGTGGATCACAAGTCCAGTACTCTATCAACTGAGCTACCAGGCCCTCGGTCATAATGAATGTGTCAATGTTTTTAAATGATGACAGTTTAGTGCGTAGGTGATAACAGTAACAGTAGTCACAGATAAAGACATAACACTGCAATAGCAACATTTCTATTAAATCAGAGCTGTTGAGCAATTGTCTGTATTAACCATTCAAGTCAAATGATGCAGTTAAGATTGTTACCCATCTTACTCCTGTTTTTATTTGTTACAATTATGGCAACCATCCTTTCTGAATACATTACATGCATTTTATTGTAAAATTGTGACATTGACTATAACTTGAATAATTTTCTCTCGCACAAAAAGTCTTCAGATAACAAACTGCCACTCCCTTTTGCTGGCTCAGTCCAAAACGATAACACCACCAGCAGTTACACCAACAACAAAAGAAACAATCCTTTCTCCCTTACCCCGTTAACCGCAAATAACTTCATATTCAATATCCTTCCATATCTGATGATTAGATCAGAATGTGGTCCTACATCCCATGCATGGCCTGCTTTGCATATCTGATGATTAGATCAGAATGTGGTCCTACATCCCATGCATGGCCTGCTTTGCATATCTGATGATTAGATCAGAATGTGGTCCTACATCCCATGCATGGCCTGCTTCCATATCTGATGATTAGATCAGAATGTGGTCCTACATCCCATGCATGGCCTGCTTTGCATATCTGATGATTAGATCAGAATGTGGTCCTACATCCCATGCATGGCCTGCTTTGCATATCTGATGATTAGATCAGAATGTGGTCCTACATCCCATGCATGGCCTGCTTTGCATATCTGATGATTAGATCAGAATGTGGTCCTACATCCCATGCATGGCCTGCTTTGCATATCTGATGATTAGATCAGAATGTGGTCCTACATCCCATGCATGGCCTGCTTCCATATCTGATGATTAGATCAGAATGTGGTCCTACATCCCATGCATGGCCTGCTTCCATATCTGATGATTAGATCAGAATGTGGTCCTACATCCCATGCATGGCCTGCTTTGCAGATCTGATGATTAGATCAGAATGTGGTCCTATGTCCCATGCATGGCCTGCTTTGCATATCGTATGAAAAGAATGATAAATATTTTACTGTAACTTGAAGCTTCTGAAGATTCCTATCATTAACACAATCTGAAAGCATTGGACGAGCTGATAGATGTTGAATAATTTGTTTTATTGTTTACATTTTTCAAATGCTATAAACAGTATCCAAGGCATGGTCAAGACGGTCAAAACTCTCTCTGAACAAACTTTGAATAATGTAACTCCCCTGGCAAAACATTATAAGGCACACAAAAAAAATAGTCTGTTTACGGTAACCCGACCGACCCTATGTTTTTCGCGCGACCCTAGACTTTTTTTTGGCATTGGGGTAAAAAAAAAAAAAAAAAAAAAAAAAAAAGTTTTTTTTTGCAAAATAACGTAAAAATATGGTTTTTTGGAGAAAAAAAAAAAAAACCAAAAATTCCCACCTATCGACCCTATTTTTTTGGCCTATGTTACCGTAAACAGACCTTTTTTTTTTTTGGCCTAAGTATTGTAACTCATATTGAAAGACCAAAGCACTCCATCCTTGTCCAAAAAGCTTCCCCCAAAACCTGCTTTTAAACACACACCCTTCTCCACCATCAAGCTTCACCCTCACAATGTAAATACAAACCTTCTTTGGGGTCACCTAAAAACAACAAACTCTGCTTATATTCTACGTCCTTCATACAGAACACTCCTGTATCTTGTTGGAAACATGTATTTTACATACTATTAACTCTCTTGAAGCAGAACAATCATTACCGTTGAACGGTAACTGCTGAGAGTGAACCAGAAAGCTTCAGAAGATGCTTTTCACGCAATGTGACACATTTGAAATACTGTTCTACGGTCAAACCTGCCCCCGCGATCACCTTTCGATAACAACCACCTGCCAATTACGACCATCTTAAAGGATCCGAAACGAATTTTGTTGTATATAATTCACAATTCTATAACGAACACCTGTCTATAAATTCCATGTTTGGTTTGTCACGTGGTCGTTACTGTAGCTTGTTGAAACATTGTTTTTGAAGTGGTACATACCAGAAGATTAAAATATAATAAAAATGCCTTTTTAGGAAATGGGGAAAAAAATAAGAAAAAAAGATCACTATCACAAGTTAAGAAATGACAAGGACTTGAAGGGCTACGCACCACGTGTCTGTAGATAGTGTGATAGATGTAGTAGGTGTCAGCCTTGGTCTGAAACTCCTGGAACTTGGCCATCATTTCATCGTGCTTCTTGGGCTCATCTGTGGAAAAAAATATCTTCATTAAACACTATAAGGTTCTGCAAATGTAGAGCTTCAAAAATAAATCAGAAATAAATGAAGCTGATCAGTTATAGTTGTTCAGAGTTACATCTTTTCTCAGTTATGGTTTTGCTCAGTTATGGTTTTGCTCAGTTATGGTTTTACTCAGTTATGGTTTTGCTCAGTTATGGTTTTACTCAGTTATGGTTTTACTCAGTTATGGTTTTACTCAGTTGTGGTTTTACTCAGTTATGGTTTTACTCAGTTATGGTTTTACTCAGTTATGGTTATGGTTTTACTCAGTTATGGTTTTACTCAGTTATGGTTTTACTCAGTTGTGGTTTTACTCAGTTATGGTTTTACTCAGTTATGGTTTTACTCAGTTATGGTTTTGCTCAGTTATGGTTTTACTCAGTTATGGTTTTACTCAGTTATGGTTTTACTCAGTTATGGTTTTACTCAGTTATGGTTTTACTCAGTTATGGTTTTACTCAGTTATGGTTTTGCTCAGTTATGGTTTTGCTCAGTTATGGTTTTACTCAGTTATGGTTTTATTTACTCAGTTATGGTTTTGCTCAGTTATGGTTTTGCTCAGTTATGGTTTTACTCAGTTATGGTTTTACTCAGTTATGTATAGTTTTTCTCTTTATAAAAGTCTTTGGGCTTACTTCCAAAACAAGATTCTTTCACATCTTCAGATCTGCTTTTTTCATTTCCCGAACTCTCAAGAAAATAGGAGCATTATAATATAAAGCAATCAGATATGAGATTTCAAAAAACATGACACAAAGGGGTGGGCTGGGGTGTAGGGGGTGGGTGGATGTGGGGTGGGGGGGAAGGGGATCTTGGTTAGAGAGAGAACAACGTACCTCTGGCAATGTTAAGAAACTGCATGAGGGGGGGAGGGGGAGAGTGGGTGAAATGGTGGTGGGGGGGGGGGGGGGGGGGGGGGGGGGGATGTACCCCTGGCAATGTCCAGACACTGTATGGCGAGTTTCCAGAAGTAGTATCCAGCGTCGTCAAAGCGATTCTCCACCACGGCGTTGACCGTCAGCTGTTCCAACACCTTCACTGCCTCTGCCTGCAGTCCTGCCTTGTGGAACGCTGCAACCACACACAATCACACATGGACACATGAATGAGCATGACACGGAACTGTGAAACCTTGTCCCCATAAGATGGATCAACATGAGTGAGAGAGAGACATACAGAGAGACAGAGAAACAGAGAGAGAGAGAGAGAGAGAGACAGAGACAGAGAAACAGAGAGAGAGAGAGAGAGAGAGAGAGAGAGAGAGAGAGAGAGAGAGAGAGAGACAGACAGAGAGAATGTGTTAGAGGAGGTATTACACACCGGTACGACCGAACTAAGGTATCAATAAATTACTGTTGTGCAGCGGGTTGAAAGAATACCCTATACCTCGGAGATATACCTTCACTCGGTCTCAACGACGTCACGTGACATGTTATATGGTGGAAGAGAATGTTGTCGCTTATTTTCCACCCTGAGTTCGGTAAGACTGAAACTATGCTCAGTCACGGAAAGAACTATCCAAACTTGGAAGCACAGCCGCGGTTGTCCTGTAAGTTCCCGATCCATGTTGAACCCTCATCCTCAAAAGGAAAATAAGCGACAGCATTCTCTTCCACCATATAACATGTCACGTGACGTCGTTGAGACCGAGTGAAGGTATATCTCCGAGGTATAGGGTATTCTTTTAACCCGCTGCACAACAGTAATTTAACGTCACCTTAGTTCGGTCGTACCGGTGTGCAATGGGTGGAGAGAGAGAGAGAGAGAGAGAGAGAGAGAGAGAGAGAGAGAGAGAGAGAGAGAGAGAGAGAGAGAGAAAGAAAGACAGACAGACAGAGGTAGGTACGGGTAGGGCAGGGAAATCGAATCCATATGCAGTATTAGAATGTTAATTGACTTTGTTTACAAACAGTGTTAAAGTCCCTCCACAGAAAACCCAACCCACCTTGCTGCGCTTCCTCAAAGCGGTCGTTCTCGGCCAGCCACTGGGCGTAGGGGACGTAGACCTCCTCCTTGTATTCGGGGTGTTTCTCCACCAGCGTGAACGCCTGTAACACGTTTAACACTCACTGAAATATCTCTACCATGAAAAGTACAAAAATATCTCTACCATGAAACGTACAAAGTATAAAAGGCATCCAATCACGCAATCAAAGTGATAATTAAGGCAGAACTTACATCCGCAGTGTTCATCAGCTTTCAGGATAAGGAGACGATTTCATATAGTCCTGTGAGGTTTTCCGAGTGAAAATTCAGGCTGCTTTGTCCCTGGGGAAAGCGAGCTGCCATACAGAACAGCGCTACCTTTTTGTCCCCTCCTGAACGTGTGTATTCATGTTTCCAAGCCCAAGACTTTTGCTGTGACCTTGGGATCTTTATCGTACGCATGCGTGCACACGGGGGTGTTCAGACACCGAGGAGAGTCTGCACAAAGTTGAATCTGGGAACTAAATCCCTCGCCAAACATGGGGATTGAACCCACGCCGTGAGCGACAACTGGTTTTGAAGCCAGCGATGATATCTTCTGAGCTATTTACAACCCTCATGTCAATTAGAGGCTTGATGTTCCCCAGTTTGGTGTAGACTTGAGTGATCTAGTTATACTACCTCCTCCACACTCAACCTGACAAAACAAAGAAATACAGAAATCTGAATCAGAATGCTTGCTTGTTCAAAAAACTAAACGTTTAAACTAAACGTTTAAATGTTTTCTGATTCAAAGAAATGCAGGGGCCAAAACTCACATCATCCCAGTGTTTTGCCTCCACCCTCATGGCGATGAGAGACTTCATGTCGCCCATCTTGGTGTAGACCTCAGCAGCGTGGCCGTATTGCTCCAAGCGCGCCATGTGCCGGGCGCACTGACCCAGCGACTCCCGGTCAGCCTTGTCCAGCTTGCGAGCGAGGTCCATCAGCCTGGACAGTGGGACAGAGAATATAAATCACTGATCTGTGAAGTAGAAAGACAGCCAAGCACTGATAGAAATAATGAACTTATCTTAGAAGCGTGGATGTAACTCGCTTTCAAGATGCCAGCGAGGCAATGATCAACGAGTCCCTCTGAGATAAGTTCATTATTTCTATCAGTCTTTGTCTGTCTGAGATAAGTTCGTTATTTGTATCAGTCTTTGTCTGGCTGTTGACCTAAAAGACCAGTGGGTCGACGTACTAGTAAATGTAACGTTTTGTTTTGTACACAATAAATGTTTCATTAACCTACAATTCTTGTTTTTTGATGAAGAATACAAGACTAATTGAAGGAAAGTGGGCTGAACCTACATGTCAGGCCAGCCGTTGTCACCGATGATGTCGATGGCCTTGCTGTACTCCCCAGCGGAGATGTACATCTCGGCGGCCGCCTTGGGCTCGTTGCTGCTCTTGGCCCAGTCGGCTTGCTTCGACATCAGGATCTTCTTGTCCTGTGGGTCGCCCGACCCAATGAACTCCTGGGGAACACAGCAACACCATCAAATTGTTGCCATGGTTAAACGTTTGGGGTAAAAGGGTACTCATGTAAAAATGAAACAAGCAATATCAAAACATTTGGTCAAATTTCATCCCGTGAACCAAAGGATCAATATGGAACACCAGTCATCACCAAAACTACATGTAGTAAGGCTTAGCTAGCCAAAACCCATAGACTGATACGGGTCATGCCCTACTCTGCCAAGCATATGAGCTCAGTACCTAATTAACCTATTTTCTTTAATTGAAAGTATGTTTGAATAAATGTAAAAAAGCTTACTGGGGCCTGACCCCTCCTGAAAAGCCAGACAAATTTCTATCATTTGGACATCAAAAATAAGGTTATTTTATGTTTTAGATTGGCAAAAATAGACTACTTATGCAGATTCAAGTACAATTTTTTTCCCTGGAATTCCCATTCTTATAACTTGGTTGTTTTTTAAGTAAACATAATTCATCACAAATTTTCTGAAAGGAAATTTCCCTCCGCATTCAGACTTTTAAGGTTTGTTTATTTTTCTCCCTCAAATTCTAAAACAGTCAGAAAACAAACCCAAAATAGGATTAGATTCTATCAAAGTGTACCGGCATAGTATTGGATAAAAAGAAAAAGGAAAAACAACCAATATAAATCTCATGTAGGAAACGATTCTCACACCTCTTTAGTGACTAAACAATTAGAATTCAAAATCAAATAAAAAGAAAACACAATTCATTTTTTTTACTATATTTTACCAATCCAAATCAAATGTTGAAATAATACTCACACCTCTTTAGTGATAAAACAATCACAATTCAAAATCGATTACAGAAAGAAACAGAAATCTGTCCATAGTTTTCTTTTTCTGTTAAACGAGTGTGTTTTATTCATTTTTAATCTGTTCAGTGCGGAGAGCACGATTCTTCGTGGTTTGCGCTATATAAGCTTTCATTATCATTATTATTAGTAGTACAGCGGTACCTGTAATGTGTGGACCATCCGATGAGAGGACACCTCCCTTTTCTATTATCTCTACCAAAGTATACCTGTCATGACAGGCCACCTGCAACAAAAACAGCGCGACATTTGTGCAGGGTCTGACCTTGGCGTAGTCGAACATGCGGAGGTCGGTGTACATGTTGAGTGCGCGCTGCTCGTGGTTTGCTTTCTTGTAGAGTTTGGCCGCTTCGCCGAACTTGCCCTGGTAGCTGTGAACATCCGCCAGGAACACCATGTTGTCCGTCTCACCGCGCTTCTTGCGCTCCTACAAACACACAACACGGCGGATAAGCCAACATGTACAGTCATGCAGTGGAACCCCCCAGAGAGACAAACAGACAGACAAACAGAGAGACAAACAGAGAGACAAACAGAGAGACAAACAGAGAGACAAACAGAGAGACAAACAGAGAGACAAACAGAGAGACAAACACACACATGCAGGTTCGCACACATACACACCAAACACACTTACACAAACACACATGCAGGCACACACAAACACACACACCCCACATACACACGAAACACACACAATTTCCTTCACCACACAAACAGACATGATGTAAAAACTGCATACAAACACACCCATCCAAATCAACTGGCTGTCTCGAAGACCTTACAATCCCTCAAAACACACCCCCCTCCCCAAACCCTCACCCCTTAACTTCACTCCCTCCTTCTACACCCCTCCACCTACCTCAATGCCATGGATGAGCTCCAGGTAGCGGAGGTCGCGGATACGGATGAACGCTTTCTTGGCGGTGTCGAAGTCGAGACTCTCCAGAGCCTCATGGGCCAACACCTCCCAGTCTCCCTCCGTCACGCCCAGACACGCAACCTTGTACGCATCTCTGTGGGTAGAGAACAGATTGTTTTCACCCCATGCGTTGTCTGGACCATCTGCAAGATTTCTGACATCCAGGGCCTTTAAACAAACTATTGTCACAATAATTGAAACGAAACTGGTAGCGACACCCTTTTGTGTAGAAGGAGAATGACGTTTTTCAATATTTCATACACCCTATTATCAGATACTGTATTTGTCTTTTCTTAAATTCAGGCCTTTTCAAACTTTATGCGTTGACCATTTAAGAAAGGCCTTTACCCTTACAGTCTAAACATAAGTATTAGCACACTTTTTCTCTGTTCCTTTAGAGCTGCTGACTACCATTTTCTGTCCAAATACACCGGATGCAATGTAACTCTGACACTGACCTGAACATCTTTTTCTCCAGGTACTGGTACATGGGGGCCGACTGCGGCACGTCCACGGACGACATGGCGTACACGTGTAGACAGAAAATCTTGGAGCCCGTGAAGCCAACCACGAAGCCCTGAAAAACGCAAATAGTCAGGACTGTGCAGTTCCCTAAATCATACACCCAAAGTACCATTCACATACAGAGACAATTCTGTCTGTCACAAGTGTTAGTGCAGGCGTATGGTGTAAATGTGTACTGGGGGTATGTAGTAGAATATGTAGGTTAGACAACTCCTCTATTTTCATATTTTGTGTTCTTTGCTTTCAGTAAAACGTAATTCTTTCGGTAGGCTATCCTTTCAAAGTTAGGTTTAGGAAGTCTTCATTTCTATCTGTAAATACAGTCTTGCTAATGTTCATTCTTTCTCGTTTGTTATTTCATTTATTCTTAGTTTATTTCTGATCTTTTTGTTTCACAGCGTTTGCCACACACATCACTTCTTCAGGAATGTGACACTGTCTGACAAACAAGTTGGCATATGGTTAAATTGTCTGCAAGATTTGTCCATTGCCAATGAAACAATAACTACAGTCTGTTGAGGTCAGAGGGAGGATGACTCCAACTGTGAGAACAGTTTTTGTGTACCTGCAGTTTTTGTTGGTGGACGGGGAAGTTGCTGGCCTTGATGTTGAGCATTCCGTTGCCAGAGAAACACAGCATGTCCTCATAGCTAGTGTTCCATGCCACGCTGTTGGCGTTAGGCTCCTGAATAAACAAGAAATACAGAATCACTAACACAATCAAAACACACTCAAACAGGTCTTTTCATTTTTAGCACACTCCACAAAAGGAAGCAATTTTTTCAGATCATACACCAGACAGATAGTGTGCTTGTAAGCTTGGTATGATTACTACAGATCATACACCAGACAGATAGTGTGCTTGTAAGCTTGGTATGATTACTACAGATCATACACCAGACAGATAGTGTGCTTGTAAGCTTGGTATGATTACTACAGATCATACACCAGAGAGATAGTGTGCTTGTAAGCTTGGTATGATTACTACAGATCATACACCAGACAGATAGTGTGCTTGTAAGCTTGGTATGATTACTACAGATCATACACCAGACAGATAGTGTGCTTGTAAGCTTGGTATGATTACTACAGATCATACACCAGACAGATAGTGTGCTTGTAAGCTTGGTATGATTACTACAGATCATACACCAAACAGATAGTGTGCTTGTAAGCTTGGTATGATTACTACATCATCATCCTCCACCTCATTATTACCTGGAAGAGCAGATCCTTGGTGGCGAGGTCGTAGACGAGACATATGTTGTGTTCGTCCACCACGGCCAGCTTGGCGCGGCTACAGCTGAGGTCCAGACAGCGCACCGACGTGTTCTGCTTCAGCAACAGCATGGGGAACGCGTTGTCCGCAAAGATCTTCAGGATCTGCACACAGGGGAGCAAGCAATTGACTGAGTGAGTGATCGATCGATCGTTTGATTGATTGATTGATTGATTGACAAATTGATTGATTAAATGACTGTCTGTCTGACTGACAGGCTGAAACACTTGCTGACGGCCGGACTGACTTTCTCACTGGGGGGGGGGCTGTGGTAATATGCTGTAGAGAGCTGCTCTGAAATAGGAGTCAAATAAATAAAGGTACATAGCTCCTCTTACAAATTAAGGTACAGACATCTTCTAGCATACAAAGAGATGGAACAAGAAGAGAACCAACAACAAATTTCTTTCGCTGTACAGCGCATTACACTATATGCTACTGGTAATTAGGAGAAAGCAATTTAAACATCAAGTGGAGAGTGGGGGAAAGTGAAATTGGGGGGGGGTGGGGGGTGGGGGGTGTGGTAGCTTACCTGTCCGTTCTTGAGCCCAACCAGCAGCCCTTCACGGCTGGCCGGCCCCCCGATGACCTTGATGTAACGGATGAGCGACTCCATGATCCACTCCCTCTCCTTGACCCCTTGGAATGACAGGCACTGCAGTCGCTTCTCCTGTAACCACACACAATTCATGATACACTGTCTCTCCTTGACCCCTTGGAACGACAGGCACTGCAGTCGCTTCTCCTGTAACCACACACAGTTCATGATACACTGTCTCTCCTTGACCCCTTGGAATGACAGGCACTGCAGTCGCTTCTCATGTAACCACACACAATTCATGATACACTGTTCATTGTGTGTAAACCATTGTGTAGTGAAAACCTTCACAGATCCATCTGGTCTTTTTACACAACCCCAGTTATCTCAGTGACTGCTAGTCATTTTTCGACCTGTATGTCCTTACTTTTAGGAATCCTGGCTCTCACAGAGACAAGTTATTAACAATAAAGACAATAACAACAATTTATTGTCCAATTAAATATTACATTCAAATGGAAAATTTTCTTTGACACACCTATTCTGTCAGAACAGAAATGTCTAGTCGCCCAAGCTCAAACGTTCATCACAATTCCCCACAAAACTAAGACCACAATGTTGATTGCTTCTGCAGACCTGTGCACACTCAAAACGCTCATCAGTAGTAAACAAACCAAATTTCAGTAGTTTTTAAAATTTTTCAGTAGTAAGCTGTAACGACAGTTCAAGACATAATTCTGCTCACAAAGCACACCTCCTTTGCTGGATTTTACGATCTCCAGGTTGTCTTGAGAATAACTGGACTTCCAGCACTGTTGTGCCGTTTTCTTCTTCTTTGGTGACAGAGCTGGTGTCTCCTCTTCACTATCTGAATCTCGCACTCTTTTTTTCTTTTTCATGTTTCACTTCAATCACAAGTTGCCACGCAGACGCTGGACGAACTAAGTCTAAGAACAAAGACTCAATGCTGAGAACACGCGTGCTTCCGGTAAATCGGAAAACGTCTTTTTTAAACAGAAAAAAAATACAATTTTTTGTGTGTGAGTAAAACATCGGAATTTCGGAATTTTAATTAAAAATCCGTAGCACCGTATTCTGCATATAAAAATCGGAGAAATTACGAATAAACCGTAGATGTGCACAGGTCTGCTTCTGCATAAAAGAAGAAAAAATGATTTCCCTCTTCTGCATAAAAAAACAACCCTTAAAAAAAAAAACTCACCCCCCACCCTCCTCAAGAAAAGTCCAACTTCCACAGAAGAAGAAAAGACACAAGTGTCACCTGACAGAGGATGATGTCACCTGACAGAGGATGATGTCACCTGACAGAGGATGATGTCACCTGACAGAGGATGATGTCACCTGACAGAGGATGATGTTACCTGACAGAGGATGATGTTACCTGACAGAGGATGATGTTACCTGACAGAGGATGATGTTACCTGACAGAGGATGATGTTACCTGACAGAGGATGATGTTACCTGACAGAGGATGATGTTACCTGACAGAGGATGATGTTACCTGACAGAGGATGATGTTACCTGACAGAGGATGATGTTACCTGACAGAGGATGATGTTACCTGACAGAGGATGATGTTACCTGACAGAGGATGATGTTACCTGACAGAGGATGATGTTACCTGACAGAGGATGATGTTACCTGACAGAGGATGATGTTACCTGACAGAGGATGATGTTACCTGACAGAGGATGATGTTACCTGACAGAGGATGATGTTACCTGACAGAGGATGATGTTACCTGACAGAGGATGATGTCACCTGACAGAGGATGATGTCACCTGACAGAGGATGATGTCACCTGACAGAGGATGATGTTACCTGACAGAGGATGATGTTACCTGACAGAGGATGATGTTACCTGACAGAGGATGATGTTACCTGACAGAGGATGATGTCACCTGACAGAGGATGATGTTACCTGACAGAGGATGATGTTACCTGACAGAGGATGATGTTACCTGACAGAGGATGATGTTACCTGACAGAGGATGATGTTACCTGACAGAGGATGATGTTACCTGACAGAGGATGATGTTACTGGAGCAGACCACCAGCAGGTTACACTCAAACTTCTTGTTGATCTTCTCTTTGACCCGGTAGTGCATGTCCGCCAGGTCCTCTGAGTACAGCTCGTACACCACAATCCTGTCAGGTAGCTGCACCTGTAACGGTATATATAACAATTGTACATTCATACCATGCTCTGAGGTCAATTCAAATTCTTATTACACATACACAGACAGTCGGGTAGCTGCACCTGTAACAGTTTGTAAATTCTTACCACACATACTCAGGTTAAATTCCCTTCTCATCTAGTCATGCAAGTATGCATACACACAAACACCGACACATATACACACAGAGAAAATCATGTACAGGCACACACACACACACATGTACAGACTTAAAAACACTTATATGCACACTCACGCACACACACACGCACACAGAAACACACACACTCACACACAGAAACACACACACACGCACACAGAAACACACACACTCACACACAGAAACACACACTCACACACAGAAACACACACACACACACTTACATGCCCACATATGAGAAAAATTGCAACATTTTCTACAAAGCCAAATTTTAGCATATGCCTCATAATAGCATCAAGTGAACAGAACTCTTAGTTACTTACACAATTTTGTAAAATACTTACCGCCAGTCTGTTTCTGTAGATGGCAATCTTCTTCACCAGGTCTCTGCACTTGATTCTCACTGAATGCAAAAAAATTGATAACAGATTTATTAAAACTAGAGTCAATAAATGTAATTTTTAACTGCCTACAAGATAAAAATCCACATGTTTACTCACAGAAGATAAAATATTCGTAAAATATGTACCGAAGCAAGGATGACCACTCCCTGTGAAAATCTCACCGCTCGAAATAAATGTGGGCGAAAGTATTGCAGAGCAAGTCTACCAGTATGTTCTGAATAAAACATCATGATACATTATAAAACAAAGAACATGAATTGCCTGGCCTATTCAGTCGTCTGTTTCTTACAGGCCAGTGGAGTGAGGAACTACCGTTTCTTGGGCACATCTCGCCGCCAGTGACGCAAGGATTCTCGCCTCGAACGCTAGGTAGCTTTCGGCTTGCTCGCTTGACGAGAAAACATGGCGGCCACGCAGCTGTCAATCCGATTGGCTGTCCATGGTTGTTTACCGACCAGTGCAGACAACCTTTTCGGTATCAACCAATGGTGTGTAATTCTTACGTAGCTAGCCACTAAACCGTTTCATAGACATTCTCGCCTCCTAGCTCCGCGAGCGGCTAGCCGAAAGATATCTCGCCTGAAAGAAACACGCGTCAGGTCTCTTAATTCATAGCATGTACCAAGAGATAAGTTCTTCACAGCTCATAATATTGTGTGTTGTCTTCTCTTATAAACATTTTCCTCCTTATATTTACACCCCCGGTATAGGGGTGTGTATAGGATTCGGTCGATGTGTTTGTTTGTTTGTGTGTTTGTGTGTTTGTGTTCGCATACAGATCTCAAGAATGAACGGACCGATCGTCACCAAACTTGGTGAACAGGTTCTATACATTCCTGAGACGGTCCTTACAAAAATTGGGACCAGTCAAACACACGGTTAGGGAGTTATTGGTGGATTAAAATTATACAAGGACTTATAGAGGGACATATTCATGGTCAAAGGGAAATAACCATTCTCACTGCCACCAACTGAGAAGGTTATTTCCCTTTGACGGGGGTGTTTTTCCTACCTCGGAGGAATTTCTTGTTATTATTTATTTTCAGTAACAAAGCCCGATTGGTGGGTGTTAATGGGTGGTTTCACTGTACCTTTCTGGTCGGTGATGAGGTGCTGGATGATGACGTCGGTCATGTTGTCCCTGTAGGCGTAGCGGTCTTTGTACAGGCCGTGCACCGTGCTGAACATCAGCTGGTAGTACGCCAGGGTTCCATCCTGACACCCCACCGCCTGGAGACAACATCAACACCTCTATACACCGATCATGTCAATCCATCGATTAATTCATTATTCACTCAACTAATCAATGTCATTTCTTGTTCATATCTCTATCAATCAATCGATCGAAAAAGTCAAACAATGAATAAATGTGATTACTTTCTTATGACAACCAATCAACCTCCTGTTGACAAAATCAATCAATCCTTCCCTCAACAAATCAGGGTGATTTCTTGTTCAAATCAACGCCATTGCCTGTTGACATAAGTAATAGCTCAATCAATCAATCATTTAATCTATCACTCACTCACTCAATCCTTTAATCCATCACTCAACCAATAAGTATGATTTCTTGTTCACATCAAACCGACCTCCTGTTGACAAATTATCAATCAATCAATCAACCAACCAAACTCTTCTTATTCTACTGTTTCTGCATTCAAATAGCTACGCTTCAAAGTCTCAGCCCGAGTGATGCCGCAAATCTTGATGTTCGAAAGAAAAATATGTCTGCCAGTCCCAAGAGCTGGGGTTTGCCCTGTCCAGACTTGGACGCCGTTTTACGCTCTATGCGCCGCAGGCCGTTTTGTGCGTCGCGCGGGATTTGCCGAGTGGCCACACATCGACGATTTTTTTCACAACGCGGTATCAGTGGAGCGGGTACCAATCAAACAGTTTGACTCTTAGTTCAAAGCAAAAAAGTTGAAACATTTCACTGACCACATAGTTGGAGTCGGGTTTGACGGCACAGCACCAGACCCAAGACATCTGTTCCCCGACGATGCCCAGCTTTACTCCCTCCTTTGTGTGAAGAGTGCACTGCTTGTTAGCTCCCCCTAGCACCACATACTCTCCCTTGGAGAACCAGTTGAGGCAGGTCGGGTCGTAACCAAGCGCTCGGTCTTTGCCGATCTGAAACACAAACAGGGTTAAGAGGACGAGTCTTTGCAGAAGTTCTCAGAGAGAGTATGCAAACAGAGTATGATCTTTCTCAATGGGAGGTTACATTAAGGCAGTATGAGCAGGAGAATGTGGAATAGGGCCGACAGTTTTTTTCTTCAGTAGTGTAAATAAGCGCGGGAATGAACACTGTGCTTATAACACAAGATGCTGCCTGATATGATACTAATACAATCAAACACCTTTTTTAAGACCAATCTTTTTTTTTAGATTCTCTGTTCAGGACCTATGTATGTCTACCTCTATTTCAAGACTCCCTGCCTTATTAAGACCTGATCTTCTAAGATGTTTGGAGGTTTTAGAACAGGGGGTTCTGACTTCTAACTCAACACTACAGTACAAAAGCTTGGTGACAGGCATGATTCTTCACATAATCTAATGAAGGAAGCACAGAAATAATGAGGTACTGATTGAAAGAAAAAGACACATATACAAAGAAATTCCTCCGAGGTAGGAAAAACACCCCCGTCAAAGGGAAATAACCTTCTCAGTTGGTGGCAGTGAGAATGGTTATTTCCCTTTGACCATTAATATGTGCCTCTATAAGTCCTTGTATAATTTTAATCCACCAATAACTCCCTAACCGTGTGTTTGACTGGTCCCAATTTTTGTAAGGACCGTCTCAGGAATGTATAGAACCTGTTCACCAAGTTTGGTGATGATCGGTCCGTTCATTCTTGAGATCTATATGCGAACACAAACACATCGAGCGAAACCTATACACACCCCTATACCGGGGGTGTAAAGACAGACACATCTGCCTGCATGGACACACACAGACACACACACCTGTTTTCCAGACAGCTGGTAGAAGGACAAACGCTGAGCCCAGTCGGCCACAGCCAACACATCGTATGGCTCATCTCTGGAAGAAAAAATTACACGACTCATCAGTGAACACAGAATATGGTCATGTCTTCTTCTTCACAGCAGTCATGCTGTCCACTTCGACTTTGCTTTTGTTGAAATCAAATGTTAACAAGACACAGTCACAGTCTCAGTCATCATAGTAGTTTCATCAACTTGGGGTGAGTAAATCCAAATTCCTTATTGTTATGCAGTAAGCAGGTTGGACCCCCGCCCAAACCATTTCTTCGGACATTATCATACACTGCTGATATGTTTGCTAGTAGTTTACACGGAAGCTAGAACAAATGATATATGCCATTAAGTCTCCAAGAAAATAATCCTAATTTATAAATTTCCATCCAACTTGAGAGTGTTTTCTGTCAGATTCCACTAGGGGGCCTGGTAGCTCAGTTGGTAGAGCATTGGACTTTTGATCCTTGGGTCACAGGTTTCTAATGCAATCTGGGACAGAAACGAGTCAACTTTAAGTGCAGAATCAGAGATAACAAAGTAATAGAAATAGAACCCAAATGCAGTGCGCATAGTACTGGTAAGAGACCAATGTCTCTCCTCCAGTGACCCAATTTTAGTTGAACGACTTCCGTGCTAACGTACTTGTTTGGATTCCAACTGAGAGACCAGATGGGAGCCAGCGTTGCTTGCGGTCGTTCAACCTTCACCTTCTCCTCTCCCACCTGCGGAGTGTGAACAAGAGACATTAATTTAAAGTGCGACACATCAAAACATTACTGAATACTATGACTCACTGATTACTCAGATGAGAAAATACAAACACTATTTTAGAAGTTCAGATATTTTCAAAAAATGTAAGAACAAGAACACTCAAGTCAATCTTCCTCATTCAAACAGAACTCTAACCGCTGAAGAACAAAACCAAAAATATGTTACGAAGTCGACCCCCCTTTTTCAGATCCCCAATCTAAGACTCCCTCATTTTGAAGAACCTGTTTTCTCAGGTAATCTGTTCATAGCCGATATAAAATACCTCCATTTTAGACCCCCTCTTTTTAGCTGAGATTTGTGGAGGTCTGAAAAGAGATGAACTACAACAACAGTCAAGCCTGTCTATCTTGACCAGCCTGTCTATCTTGACCAGCCTGTCTATCTTGACCAGCATCAAGCCTGTCTATCTTGACCAGCCTGTCTATCTTGACCAGCCTGTCTATCTTGACCAGCGTCAAGCCTGTCTATCTTGACCAGCCTGTCTATCTTGACCAGCGTCAAGCCTGTCTATCTTGACCAGCCTGTCTATCTTGACCAGCCTGTCTATCTTGACCAGCATCAAGCCTGTCTATCTTGACCAGCCTGTCTATCTTGACCAGCATCAAGCCTGTCTATCTTAACCAGCCTGTCTATCTTGACCAGCCTGTCTATCTTGACCAGCCTGTCTATCTTGACCAGCATCAAGCCTGTCTATCTTGACCAGTGTAAAGCCTGTCTATCTTGACCAGCCTGTCTATCTTGACCAGCCTGTCTATCTTGACCAGCCTGTCTATCTTGACCAGCCTGTCTATCTTGACCAGCCTGTCTATCTTGACCAGCGTCAAGCCTGTCTATCTTGACCAGCCTGTCTATCTTGACCAGCCTGTCTATCTTGACCAGCATCAAGCCTGTCTATCTTGACCAACCTGTCTATCTTGACCAGCCTGTCTATCTTGACCAGCGTCAAGCCTGTCTATCTTGACCAGCCTGTCTATCTTGACCAGCCTGTCTATCTTGACCAGCCTGTCTATCTTGACCAGCATCAAGCCTGTCTATCTTGACCAGCCTGTCTATCTTGACCAGCGTCAAGCCTGTCTATCTTGACCAGCCTGTCTATCTTGACCAGCCTGTCTATCTTGACCAGCCTGTCGATCTTGACCAGCCTGTCTATCTTGACCAGCGTCAAGCCTGTCTATCTTGACCAGCGTCAAGCCTGTCTATCTTGACCAGCCAATTGAAAGTGGTAGCTGTAGAAAGGTGAGTTGCACAGAAACAAACTCGTCGGGAATTCTTTTGGATGGCTGTTGTGGGCTGGTGGTAAATATAAAGAGGTGGTTGCCAGGGCAGCTTTGACTGTCCTCGGAAACCAAAGAACGAGAGCAGAGAGAGAGGTAGTGTTGTACCTTGTTGCGGATGCTGACCAGTCCGTTGTAGAGGCCCAGCGCCAGGTACTGTCCATCGTTGGTCCAGCTGCAGCATGTGATGCGACTGCTCACCTTGTGCTTGGACACTGACTTCTGCTCCGGGGACCACAGGCCTGTCAAACACAAATGTCATTTTGTTTTAACACAATAATATGTCAAACTGTTGTTTCATTTTAAAGTTGTATTGCTAAACGAAGGTTACAGTATTCTAGACTACAGGAACAGTGCATGTGCTTCTCTTGTGAACTAAAAAAATATAGAGAAAAAAAAGAGACCAGTTTCATTTGAAACAACATTGTCAAGATATGGCTTCCTTAAAAATCTTCAAATTAAATTCTGCCTGATTGTCTCCGATTCATCTATCTCCCCCTTATTCTCAATCTCCTTCTTTTTGTACTAAAAGTTAAACAATGACTCAGAGAGAGATAACATGTGATGCATCTTGTCTGTGTATATTTATCATATATATGCAATGTAAATTCCTCTTCTTTTGTTGTTTGTTGGGAGATGTAGACCAAGTGTGACAGCACACTCAACTTTTTGATCAACACAACTTTTCCCCTCCTCTCATGGTCTCAACACAATCCCTTTCTTTAAACAGAATTACTGAAGAAGTCCTTTACTCATTCATAAAATATATTTACAGTGGCACTTGTGCTGAAAGGACACCCTTGGAACAAGGTCAAATGTTAAGTGTCCCTATATTGCAGTCGGCCTGTCATGACAGCTTTTATATTATTAGGCATGGTACTGAAGGAATGGCAGTTTCAGCTGAAATAAAGCCGGGGGTCCAGGGGGGCGCTTAGGCCCCCTGGCGGGATCAAGGGGCAGCGCCCTTTGTGGGGGTCAGGGGGCAACGCCCCATTGAAGCTGACGACTTTTTACTAATTCAAATGTGTTTAGTGCCCTCTCCTTGAAGCTGAGAGGGATATAAGTAAAAAATAATAATCTCAAGTGAATGGGCGGATTTATTTAAAAAAAAAAAAATTTTTTTAATTTTTTTTTTTTTTTTTTTTAATTATTATTATTTTATTATTATTTTTTTTTTCGTTTTCGGCGGATTTCCACCAATCGGCGGAAGAGTACCATGCCTGATTATTAGGGACAGGAGACAGGGACACCAGAAGATGTTCTTTCAAGGGAGGTGTCCTCACATTCCAGGTACAGTGGAACCCCCATTTTCAGACCCCCCTCCTATTCAAGATCGTGTTTTCTCAGACTTTCTGTAAAATTACCCACATTTTAAGACTCCCTATTTTTCAAGAACTGATTTTCTTAGACTTTTGGAGGTCCTAAAAGGGGGGGTTCTACTGTACAACTTTACATTTGTAACATTAATGTGTGTACGTAAGGTACAGACCGAAATCACCGACGGCACAGCTGGCCAGCTGATGGTTGACGGGGTTGTAGGCCATGCACTGGATGGCGTCGTTGTGTCTGCAACATCCAGGAAAATAATTTTATCATTCCGAGTTAATTAGACAAGAACAACAATTTAAACTGAAAAAGCCATGTAACAAGAAAACACACTATAAATAGGTAATGGTTCCAAGCATCTCTTTGTAAGCTGAAAAGGTAGCATTTGGGAGATGGGGTTGGGGGGGGGACAGGTAGGATGGGAGTGGGGAGAGAGAGGGGAATAACAGGTACGAGGTTTGGTTGGGTTGGCCGCTGAGCAGGTGAGCTTACAGTTTCTGGTTAAAATAATCACCGTTGGAACCTATCAATTATTCAATCAATGAAAAGTAAATCCTTTATTATCTCATCTCTCTCTTTCTCTCTCAAACGTACACCACACACATAAAGCAGACTATATCTTGTCTCCATCCCGAGAAGACGGACATTGACTTACGTATACTTGAGAATGCCCTCCAGTTTGTTTGTCCAAATGATGACACTTTTATCCGCGGACCCTGAAGCAAATCGCTTGCCATCTTTTGCATATGCCACGCAGTACACTGTTTCTTTGTGTCCCTTTAGGGGCTGCACCATGGTGCCATCGTTCGCATCGTACACCAACACTCTGTTGCCCGCTGCCACGATCAGCTTGTTGCCGTCTGGACTGAAGCACATGTCCCAGACACTGAAGAAAGAGAAGAAAAAGGGTTTTAAAACACAGAGAGCAAAGTGTGTTGTACATGCATGTATACTGAAAATGTCCCATTCGTGTGAACAAGTGCAGGTCTATGCACTTCAATGGTACACTAGCTAACACTCACAAATAGTGTGAGTTGTTGATATGTTCTTTAGTTATACATAATTTATTTCTGTGCACATTTCCCTATTCCTCATGTTCAATTTTTAGAAAAGAAATTACTGTGTGGATTTTACTTTTGATTTGTTTTTGTAATGGCACTGTCAGTGTCATTTTCAGTCTGCTGACATGGACTGAAAAAAGAACATTTTGTACCTTGCAAGAACGCTTTCAAACATTGATAACTACTTCGGAGGCACACAAATTAGCGGTACAATCATACATGAACGGGGTTATGGGGTAGACTCATAAAATTAAATTTTATAGCGCACACTGAATGACAAAATAAACTATGTTCCAAACAGATTAAAAATAGTTCAGATTCTGACAAGTGACGTAGTGACATACTTGTGGGTTTCAACATCAACGCACAGAGATTCAAAAGTCTTGTGAAATTAAGACGAATCTGCAGCATTACCATTGATCAATTTTATCCCTGTCCACCACTTTGTCCACCCAAGTCAGTATTGCCCTCATGTTGAGTGAACTGCAAAGAAAACACGTCGAGCAATTCCCCTGTATTTGCTCTTGGATACTGGCGGCGTTCTTGTTGATCGGAATGTACCGGAAGTGGATTGCAGAAATTGTCTTTACTACATCGGAAACGAAACGAAGTGAAAAATGTATTCCACCTCGCTTTATTCTTTACTGTAGTATTTTGTATGAAGTCTGTTTTAAATTCGTCTATTTAACAACCAGACTGTACAACTAAGATTTTGTTTAATGAAGAGAAATTTTATTTGTGGGATCAGCTCATATAATAATGTCAAGGCAAAGGGAACCGTTTGAAAGCCAAATCCTTTTAATAACTAGTGGATTATCCTCATATTCATTTACCCGTTTCCCTTCTTTCTTCATTTCTTCTTTCTATCTTTTTCAGTGATATATTTTTTTTAAAGTATACCCGACTTAAGAAAAAAAACCAACGGTAAACGAATAGGTTAAGAAAAATATAAAGGGACTGAGTAACTATAATTAATAAGTAAACATATAGACAAATGAAGAAATGAATGAGTTTAATAAATAAATGAATGAGAGAATGAATAAATGTTGTGCATTATTATCAGTAGTAAGCACACATAAACATTAATATTAAACACGTGCAAACAGTGTCACTATTGGTTGATATCTTTATTTTAAATCAAGATTTGTGTATCAGTCAAAATTAGTGTTAGTCAAGCCTTCGACCATTCAAAACTGAAAGCTTTGTTGCTGGTTTTCTACTTCTACGCTGTCAAAGGAGTTCTAATCGTGAATAATAGGCCAAGCTGCGAACTTGATCTGAATACAGGTAAATAGCTGTAAAACCGGCATGGCAGGTGCGTATTCGTAATTCTCTCCCTTCGCGCAGAGTAGTCTCCCCCTGAGCGAGTTGTCTTCCCTTGCTTTGAGAATCGGTTATCTCCCCCTGCGAGGATTACCTACCCCTTTAATCGTTGACTCCGCCCCTTTTAGGTTTATGAAAGAACCGTCAATCAAAACATTAATCTATTTTTAGACGCGGCTTGAGACGGACAGCCAATCACCCACAATGCAATTTACCGGAAGACGATAGCGAGGGGTTTCCCGTATTTTCAGCTGGGTTGCATCTTTTAATTCGAAGATTTCTTGCTATTTGGACCATGGTAAGCTGTCGTATTGAGCGAAAATATTCTATGGTAGTTAAATTATCGGTCTCGTTGTCTTGGTAAGGTGCGGGAGGGGGAAATATCCGATCCATGGATGTTTTTCGTGGGGGGCTAATGCGCTTTCGTCCAAGACCTTCTGGCTTTTGGATTATTCGTACAAAGCGCCGTCGCGCGAAGTGGCCGGTGTAGCGTTTGGTGCTCTGGCAAATGCATTGTCATCATATGAATCCACAAAGCTTTTGATAATGAGTGGTTCTGGTCATTCATTGTCCGTTTTGTGCTGAAATAGGTGTGTGATTTGGGTAAGGAGTGCAGGGAATGCCGTCTGGGCATTGTCAATGAGTGACCGTCACGTGATTTATTGGTACTACGCTAAAATATTCGCGAGGACACGTTATGTAAGGAACTGTTGAAATGTGACTAGAATTCCCCGTATATGCCGGTGGTTCTGTGAATTTGATCTATGAGTCAAAGTGGGATGGGCCGCATTGACGTTGAGGTTTGAAGACCGAGTTAATAAATTGCGTTAGCAGCCGATTTAGCCTACTGAGTAGTGGATAATCATAATGAAGCCTTCTATTGAAGGCAAGTTAAATTTTAAAAAGACCATGGAACCGAGCGAGTAAGTAACTGTTTCAAGTTACAGGGATTTTCACATTTGTTGATGAAGTGGGGAAATGATTATTTGTTCATGCTGAATTAGCTATTTTTAGGGATTACATTATTGTAAAATTAAAATACACATTGCACATTACAGCACCTCATTTTGTGTGTGCGAAAAAGCCTGTGAGTTCCTCGGTCTACTTGAAGAAAACATTTTGGCAAGTCTTGCATGCAGGCATCCGAACATTTATTTAGTTTTTACACAGTTACTGAAGAAGTAACACTATATTTTAAAGCAGCTGTATACATGTATACTATTTCATTTCTGGACTTTTTTGTAGTGTATTCATAACTTACTCGTGAATGATTTACAATTACATTTACAAGCTTCAGTTCAAGGAGGGTTAACTTAAATTTAGTAAATAAACAGTATGCCAGTTTTTTTCTCTGTAAGATTTGTTCTGGGAGTCAGTACTCAAAACAGATCCCTGAGTGGTTAATGTTGATTGTAATTTGTAAACCATTGTTCAAAGTATTGATGGTTTGGATAAATCTAATAATGAATATTTTGAGGCAGCACTTCACAATCATTCATGTATTGATTTGATCTATCAAAGCTGACATTGACAATCATTCTTGGTCTCTTTAACTTAAAGGTCCTTGTCTACATTTTTATACCGAAATCGCCATTTGACCATTAAAATGCAGAGTCTATTATCTACAAATATCAACAAATTCGATAACCGTAAACTGAGCATGTGTTTAAGAATGAGATTGAGCATTTGTGATGAATGTAACTTGTAAGTTATAACACTGTAATTTTTTTTTTGGCAGGAAGTTAAACAATTTATGCATAGCGAATTGCAATACCGATGTTCAAAAGGAGTGTAGGACTAACTAGTAACAGGCATGCACAACACCGAGTGACAGACTTTTCTTTTCAAGTTTTGTGTATTCAGAAGTATTTTCTTTGAAGACTTTCATTTTTTACAACTCCAGTACTTTGGTAGATCAAAACAACGCCTTGAAAGTGTTAATACGGTTATTATTGGAGCTGGTCACATGTTTGGTTCTTCGTTCTTCCAACAGTTAACACTCAATTTATCTAATGAAGGCCTGAGCTACATCTGATCTATTCAACCCCCCTGACCAAAATGGAGTTTTCTTCCCCCAAGCTTTGTTCACAACTCGATTGCTTTTATGAATATCAGTACTTTTTAAAAACAGATTGCAATTTGCTTATTTAACTTTTCTGTTTGAACAGTTTTCAGTTCATCTCACCAAGGCCTGAGCCACACCCAGTCAGCCACAACACCAAGATGGCCGACTGCAGTGACGGAGTGGGCCAGGTGAGCGCCACCGAGCTGTCAGCAGCCGTGACCCTGGATTCCCTTCTGGAGTCAGAGGAGAGCAAGGAGGGGGAGGAGTCTGCGGAGGAGACTGGCGCCAGTCTGCTGGAAAACATCCTGGAAATGGAAGACGCGGAGGCAGCGGAAGACGACGCCTCGCTGATGGAAGCGCTGGCCGAATGCGAGGAGAAGGAAAATGAGGAGGATGAGAGTTACGAGACGGAGGGTGAGGAAGGAAGCGACGAAGATGAAGACAGTGACGAGGATGAAGAAGATGAAGAAGAGGAGGATGAGGGAGAGGAGGAGGAGGAGGAGTCAGGGGAGGAGGAGGGGTCAGAGGAAGAAGGAGAGGAGGGGGAGGAGTTTGACTTGAGCAAAGCTGGGGATGAGGCAATAGAGTTCGGAGAAATGCCAGATTTTTCTTCCATGATGGAAGCAGATGGATCGTCCTTGCTAGAAAGTGCTGTCTCTGGTGGTGAGGTCAGCCTGAAAGCACTGGGCGAGGCGGAGATGATGGAAACAGACTCCAACGACGTCAAATCCGATCAAGGAACCAGCGACGTGACAAAACAGGCTGGAGCATCAGGCAAGAAGACAGCTAAGAAACGGAAAAGAAAAGCGACAGGGAAAGACAAAGAGAAACGGCCAGCAAAAAAGACAAAGAAAGAAAAACGAAAAAAGAGGAAGAAAAAAGGCAAGAAATCTGGAGAGGATTCCAAGGTTGACCCCAGCACGCTAAAACCATCCGAGAGGAGACGAAACATCAGGTGAGTGATTTTGCTTTTGCGTTAAAACATCAGGTAAGTGATCGTCATATTCTGTTGTTTGTGTACTTTGTTCTATTGAAACTAAAGGAAGAGGGTGGGGTGGCCGTTGACTGCTGGACTTGGTATCTTTGTCTGTGTCTGTGAGATCTTAAGAATCAAAGCTCTAAAATTCCTTTTATTCCATGGCAAGCTCAGTAATTTACTGTTAGTGTTACCAGAAACAACGGTCGGAACCTGTGTGTTTGGGGGGGGGGGGGGGGGGGGGGGGGCGGTTATAACTATAAGAAAATATTTTGCATGACTTTTCTGGCATAATACTTTTTGAATGTGAGTTGTGACTGAGCGTTTGTGTTTTACTGTTTTTATTATTTATTTATTATATTTTTTAACCATGTTTTATTGTTTGTCATGTGAGTCCTATTCCTAACAGGATTAATTCTTACTTGGTTTAAGCGTGTTTTTATTAATTTCTTGTATACATGTTATATACAGTAACAACATTAAGAACGTTAACAAGCAGACTGCTTATTCTTACTTGCAAAATAACTAGGTGGAGCAGTGACGAGAAATGATGGTACGTAGCTAGGTCTTCATTACGATTGTGTGGTCAAACTTATTCATTCAGATGGTTTATGATTACAATTACATTTTGAATCAGACATCTTTTGCATTTAATTTTAATTTGAAATGTACCCAGGAACGTAGACAGGGCAGACATAAGGTAAGCTAAATGCTTCTCCTGCTTCAACTTCATGTACTGTCAAATAGAAGTGTCATTATGGTAGCTAAAACACAAGCCATGTTGGCTGCAAAAACAAAGATCTGATGCTTTTCTGAAAGTGATTTTTTTATTTGATCAACATAGATAGTTCAGGAGCAGACACTTTTTCAATTTCAAATCGTGTGTTTGCGTCAATGAATTGTTTTTAATTTTTTTTATTTTGCATCTGTGTCAGTGTGTGTGTCTGTTTGCTTGTTTAACTGTTTTACATATATATATGGCCAAGAATCTGTCAAGGAGTCCAAAAAGTGTTACAATTTTTAGACTTTTTTAAACCTCCTTAAATTTACATGAATAAACATCTCGGTATTCCTGTCCTTCAATTGCAGCATTTTATTTTCCAGTCAAGTGTTCGGTTTATCAAATATTTGCAGATAAAGCACAAATGACTGTATGTTACATTTACACCATAACTTAATAACATAACATAATTTCAAGGTGCTGTCATTTTCTTAGGTTCAGCTTTAGGCAACTGTTTCACTATCCAATGGCTTGATGGCTGAATGTAGAGTTGATCTGTACTAAAGCAACACTTGAAAAAAGTTTCTCCTGTCTCAATATAAGCAAAATCATTTCTCCGTTAGTTACTTTACACCAAAGCCCAGAATCAAAGTTACAATTCAACATTTACCTATTTACAGAATTACACTGTTTTTAAAACAATGAAATTCTCTATGGAAGTGCAGAAAAGGTTCCAGTAAATGTTCATGTCATTTGTTTTGCAAACCTTAACCTCAATCATCAGGTTATTACTTAATTTGAAAAAAGCACGGTCAGCGGTGTAGAAATTATTATCAAATCACCCTCTTTAAATATTTTTACACTATTTTGGTCTGCAGTTTTTGAGTCACTTGAGAAAAAGTGACTCTATGTAATCGGTCAGTGTTAGTCTGTCCGGCCGGCCGGCCGTCCGTAGACACCACCTTAACGTTGGACTTTTCTCGGAAACTATCAAAGCGATCGGGCTCATATTTTGTTTAGTCGTGACCTCCAATGACCTCTACACTTTAACGATGGTTTCGTTGACCTTTGACCTTTTTCAAGGTCACAGGTCAGCGTCAAAGGAAAAATTAGACATTTTATATCTTTGACAAAGTTCATCGGATGTGATTGAAACTTTGTAGGATTATTCTTTACATCAAAGTATTTACATCTGTAGCCTTTTACGAACGTTATCAGAAAAACAAGGGAGATAACTAGCCTTTTCTGTTCGGCAACACACAACTTAACGTTGGGCTTTTCTCGGAAACTATAAAAGTGACCGGGCTCAAATTTTATGTGAACGTGACTCATTGTGTTGTGAATAGCAATTTCTTCCTGTCCATCTGATGCCTCATATAATATTCAGAACTGCGAAAGTGACTCGATCGAGCGTTTGCTCTTCTTGTTAAAACAATGAAATTCTCTATGGAAGTGCAGAAAAGGTTCCAGTAAATGTTCATGTCATTTGTTTTGCAAACCTTAACCTCAATCATCAGGTTATTACTTAATTTGAAAAAAGCACGGTCAGCGGTGTAGAAATTATTATCAAATCACCCTCTTTAAATATTTTTACACTATTTTGGTCTGCAGTTTTTTGAGTTACAAACAAGAAATCATAACAAATCCTTTTCACGATAGAATAGTCAGGTTGGTACTCCACTACGGTACCAAATGTTAATTTTACCCATGATCTGTACGTTACTTTACACCAAACAGCAAGTACAAGGTACTGAATTTACATTTAATGGGCTATGCTCACATCAGTTAAACAGTATTTCTAACTTGTTTGTTCTAAGCTACCTGTCTCAAGTCAAAATAAAGGGTTAAATTAATGGTTGTGCCTTTTTGGTTGTGTGTACATCTTTACACAAAAGGATGGTGTAAAGTAACATACAGAAGGCTCCGAAGATCTGCAGGTCCATTTGAAGGGTAATTTCTCTTTTATTTAGCTCATAAACCCTCAACAGACTTATGTGCTGTTTTTAGCATGATTATGTGCTGCATATGGTCTCAGTAAAAAAACAAGGTGATTTACACCAACATGTCCCAACAGTGGTCCTTCTGAGGTAAATTTTGTCATTCAGTGTGCTTGTTTTCATGTTGAAACAAAGGTTTGGTCTTGCTGGTTGTTCTTAAGCACTGATAAGTTATCTTCTGTCTCTAAAACAAATTCATTGTCATTTTCAAGTATTCTCAGTATGTACGTTACATTTACACCCTTGTCAGAAGGCCTCACTTAAGTCTCTCTACAAGCTAACAGGTGCAAGCACTAGGAATTCTGTGACCATAGTTTAACTACCAGGTGTCTGAGGTATAAGAAAACACACACTTTTGTGTATTATGGCATTATTTAAAGACTGTGACAAAACTTGTTTGGGCAAGTAGATACAATTTCATTTACACCAAACGCATATTTTTAACTTAGAAGTACAATTAAATTACATGAAACACAACTTTTTCGCTCAATTTAAAAAAAAATACAATCATCCTACCTAATGACTTTCCTCTGCAATGATTTTTAAGTAAGTTTGACCAGAAACATTTTTTTAAAGATAGTTTCCCTTTTTTCATAATTATTTACACCAAATGTAACGTACTGACCAGCTAAAAAAGAACGTTCAAAATCCAAAACCTATGTTCAGATCAAACTTTCATTAATCTAACATATGTTTCTCCATCCATTTCTGGACCTATTAAAAATTAGATTGAGATGATACCCTTATCAGTAACTTGGTTATTCAATGCCCAATGTACCATGCGTTTCGCGTAACGCCTTGTGTGCCCAAAAAGGTGCTTTTTTTCTTGAACAAAGTCAATTTTCTCAGCATCCAGACGACTGACAGACATAAATTTGGTATGGATAGAATCTGCATGAGGAATACTTCATAACTGTATTGTTTATATTGTAGTCATTTAAAAACAGAATAAAATACAAAGTAATAAAAGTATCCAGAACAGGATTTTTGCATTTGGACACCTTGACAGATTCCTGACCATATATTAATTTAAACTGTGGTCATTGCTTCTACAGTAAGACTATTGTGAGATCAAATAGGAAAAGAACCCAAACAGTCTTAGTCTTAGTCTTAATACCTCTTATTCTTAATCTATCTATACATCTATATCTATACATATAAATAAAAGAGAGTGTCTGTCTGTCTGTGGTCGTCATACCTCAGAGATGGCAAAAGATAAGCACAAGATATTTTGCATGCACACTGCCCTGGACCCACAAATGTGCACCTGGGTTTTAGTTTCTCCAGACATTGTTTCCTTCCTCGGATAATTACCCTCCCCATCTATCAATACAGTCTATATAGTGCAAGGGAGGTAAGTCATGCTTTGTCACCCACGGAAGGGAGGTAACTCATCAAACCAGTATACCGTGTCATTCTCAAGGGTTACCCTCCGCCCGCTATCATCCCGCCGCCCCCCCCCCCCCCCCTCACACACACACACACACTAACCCTGCCCCCTGTCTTCCAGATCATCGCGAATAATGTTTACGAAACGATCGCCTCAGTGAAAGATCACGAGAATTTACAGATTTCTCTCCCCTGTTCAAAAAGGTATGACGCGCTCACTCATGAGGTATGCGTGCTTTGATCAGACGGTAACTACAGTGGGTGTGAGAAGGGGTAAACAAATCATGAAGAACACGTTGAACCAAATAGAAACTTGCCTTGCCTATACATCCAAATGTATGAGCTCACACTGTCATTTTTCTTATCCACATTGGAGTAAGATTCGAGAGGTTTCTGAGAGAGGGGAGAGCAGAAACACCCGGGCGAAGCCGGGCCTGACTGCTAGTAATAAAATAATAAGACCAAGAGTTTTTAAATCTAAAAGACAACAGAGATTTGCACAAACTGCAGAATCAATCTCCTGGTACCAGAGAATGAGAGTTGGTAGGCGTGCTAGGACCAGGACACATCATCAGTCTTTCATTCATGAGGTGTTGTGTTGGTGGGGTTTTTCACACTCATGATTGTTGGAATACCTTTTATTTATGAATGATGTATCAATGGGCGGTTCTGGTCAGGTTATGCCCCTTCTTTCTTTCTGCTGGTAACTGGCGGAACCTCGCGGCAAGATCACACGAGAAAGGAAAAAAAACGTGCATTGGTCCCAAATAGCATGTCGCTTTGGTAACAGTTCGTGTGTAAGTCGTGCATTTTATACGGTAAAAAGACAATGGTAACAGGCGGAACCTCGCGGCAAGATCACAGGAGTTGTCTCGCGTTATCACCCCAGAAGCGCTCATTGATATTTGTTGTACATACTATGAAAATACTTTAATTAGTTAAATTGACATTCTTCCACATTCCCCGCTCTCATTCCCTATAATTGATACATAGTCCGCATAAGTCATAACCAACTTCTGGCAAGTTCCATTGGCTGTTTGTCTCTGTATGCGTCGATGAGGTACTGTTTGAACTTAACCCCAGCCTGCCGCTCTAACATAAGCTTACATGATTCATTGATTATGATTATCATTTATGTATCGAACACATCTTTTTCAAGACATTTGCTTTCTGGTTTTTATTTTTTTATCTTTTATTCATTTCTTCTTGTGTATATTATTGCTTTTTATTGTATGACAATTCTATTTCTTCTTCAAGTTCTAGTCAAAAGTTCCAGTCTTTTTTTTTTTTTTAACTCAAGTTTCGTTATTTAGTACAGCTTCTTGAAACTGCTTTCTGGTTTTATTCAGATTTTTTAATTTCTTATTGAAGTTATTTTTCTTTTTATTGAATTTTTGTTATTTTGTTAATTCCAAAACTAAGATAATATGAATTATAATTTCTAGCTGAATCTAAGGGGAGAAATGTATGGGCAGTTTTTCCCCTTGGTTTGAGTTGAAACCAGTCTGTTATTGCCAGCCGTTAAAATCGTTTTCAGCGTGCAGCTAAACCAAATATTTGTTAGCAAAACCCCATCAAAGTCAGTACAAAAATAACTCCATGATCATAATTTATATTGTCTAACTCATGGTTATGGGGTTCTGCATTTTGTCAGGTAACATACATGTATTTATCATAAACATTTAATGTGTGGTGTGAATAACAAATGCTTGGATACCAAAACAAAACAAAACTCACACAAAATGTACACATAACTGTAACATATTCAAGATAGAAAACATTTTTCTAGTTTATTCAATTACTGTTTTAATTTCTAAAGTGTTTGAAGTTGATGATTCACAGGAATTACATTGTTATTGACTATCAGTGCTGCAGACTACGAAAGTTGGCGTATTGATTCTTCTTCCTACAAACTTTAGCTGTGTGTGTGTGTATGTGATTGTTTTGTTTCTGTTTTAATTGTTTTATTTTTGAGTCACTTGAGAAAAAGTGACTCTATACATACATGTAATCGGTCAGTGTTAGTCTGTCCGGCCGGCCGTAGACACCACCTTAACGTTGGACTTTTCTCGGAAACTATCAAAGCGATCGGGCTCATATTTTGTTTAGTCGTGACCTCCAATGACCTCTACACTTTAACGATGGTTTCGTTGACCTTTGACCTTTTTCAAGGTCACAGGTCAGCGTCAAAGGAAAAATTAGACATTTTATATCTTTGACAAAGTTCATCGGATGTGATTGAAACTTTGTAGGATTATTCTTTACTACATCTGTAGCCTTTTACGAACGTTATCAGAAAAACAAGGGAGATAACTAGCCTTTTCTGTTCGGCAACACACAACTTAACGTTGGGCTTTTCTTGGAAACTATAAAAGTGACCGGGCTCAAATTTTATGTGAACGTGACTCATTGTGTTGTGAATAGCAATTTCTTCCTGTCCATCTGATGCCTCATATAATATTCAGAACTGCGAAAGTGACTCGATCGAGCGTTTGCTCTTCTTGTTGTTATTTAATTTTGTTTTATATTTTGAATTGTGTGTACATCATTACAGAAATGCTCACACTGACATATTTTTCCCCCCTGCAAAACATCCACTTTTTACTTCCATCACACTTGTACTTGTCTTCAGCCGTTATTTCTGTGTGGTTGTTACTGTTAGAACAAACGAACGAACGAACTTTATTACTCAAGGATGGAGATTTTAGGCTCACGCCTAGTCTTACAATCTGTCCCTGAACTTCAGCCTGTTAAGTTCGTTTTATCAAATACAGCAACAGTGTTTGCTGCATTTTCTTAATTGATTTAGGGTCATATGCTCAGGATTATCACCTGTTTACCTGTGGGGTCATCAATAAGTCATTGTTAAAGTGTGTCCTGTCTTCATCTTTAATGTGTAGCGTCTCTTGCTTTTAGTGAGTCGAACTTTCCCACGGGGGTCATTATAGGCCAGGCGCTGTCATGGGGTGTGTCTGGATTTTTGACAAGTGGACAAGGAGCATGTTTAGAAAGCTTGCCTCACTAAAAGCAATCCATACAGAGTTATTTCTGTCTGTTATGGAATAGCAGCATAATTTTCTGGCTTCTAATGCTCGCTTTTGTTGTCAATTTTAGGAAAATCATCGGCGAACAAGACCTGGAGAAGGAGACGTTAGACGCGCAGCACGAGGAGTTGGAGAGACAGCGGCGTCTGATGGAGCAGAAGAAACAGGCACTCAGCAGTATGGCCGCCACGTCCACGTTGTCTGCCAAGCCCACCATGGTGTCCAGTGGAACAGGAACCTCCACCTCCGACGCTGGAACATCAAACGTCAAGGAACAGGACTCCCAGCTCAAGTCTCTTTTGCAGTGTGAGTAGGAATCTTCTTCTTGTCATCTGACAATATCATTTATGTGTAAATGCGTGGTACCATGGTTGTCTGGAGAGCGCCAATGGCCGCTAGTACCTCTGTCAGACCTGGGAACCCATACGATTTCGCCGTATTTTGTACGCATGATTGTCGAGAATACGATCAGTACGGTCAGTGGGGAAACACTACGACGAGAAAATTTCCCAGACTACTTTTCTTTACAAGCCCATCCTGAAGCTGATCCAGTTTTTGACACATGATTACAGTCTTTGTCAGTAAACATTGAAAAAAGCATTTGTTTTAAATGTATAGGTAAACGTAATTAACGGTGTGACGGACGCGTGTGAAGCATGTTTTAATCATGGATGTTCAAATGTTGTGTGGAGTACGCTCATTTTTCTGAAAATACACCAAGTTTACTTGAGAATACTCCAAGTGCAAAACAGGTGTGCCCAGGCCTGCTCTGTCTTCAGCTCTCCTGCTTTTCTCCTTATCCTAGTTTCTTCTGGTAGACGATTTGCTCGGGTTTGTTTCTCCAGGGTGTCTTTCCCCGTGGTTGAAGCTTTTTTGACGTTTCTTAATCACCATGATGAACCTGTAATAGGACATGTAAGGCATTGTGTAGAAGTAGTAGAGCCACCCTCTACCCCACCCCGTCCTGGTAGGAACATTGCCAGTTGCTTTGGGACTAATTATTTGCTAAAGCTAGCTTATTTGCAGCTAACCCTTATATCTAATAACAAGTCATGTCTGTTATTGGTACACACTTGTGTATTTTGTGGTGTATGGCTCTTAAAGTTTCAGTAGCAGTGTCAGGGCTGTTGTCTCCGACAGAGTATTTTGCGCTGATGAAACTGTTCAAATTCCAAACTTACGCTGATGTTTTCGTCTTTGTGGTAACAGCGGCGGAGGAAGAAGCAGAAAAACACGAGAAGAAGAAAGCGGAGACCAGCATCATGACAGACATCAAGAAGGAACCGGTAATCAAGCAGGAGAGAGGTAAGCCGTTCTCACCCGGTGTTCTGAACGAAACTTGTCCAAAGGTTAGGATCACTTTTTGTGTTGGGTGGTGGCCACTTGTTATATTGTGCTTTTATCATAAACTGACAAAGAAGCGGTTGAGTGTGTTGTTCTCTCCATCACGCCAACAATTATTTATTTCATTCTCAATGATGCCACGGTTTATTTATTTCACTCTCAATGATGCCACGGTTTATTTATTTCACTCTCAATGATGCCACGGTTTATTTATTTCATTCTCAATGATGCCACGGTTTATTTATTTCATTCTCAATGATGCCACGGTTTATTTATTTCACTCTCAATGATGCCACGGTTTATTTATTTCATCCTCAATGATGCCACGGTTTATTTATTTCACTCTCAATGATGCCACGGTTTATTTATTTCATTCTCAATGATGCCACGGTTTATTTATTTCACTCTCAATGATGCCACAGTTTATTTATTTCATTCTCAATGATGCCACGGTTTATTTATTTCACTCTCAATGATGCCACGGTTTATTTATTTCACTCTCAATGATGCCACGGTTTATTTATTTCATTCTCAATGATGCCACGGTTTATTTATTTCACTCTCAATGATGCCACGGTTTATTTATTTCACTCTCAATGATGCCACGGTTTATTTATTTCACTCTCAATGATGCCACGGTTTATTTATTTCATTCTCAATGATGCCACGGTTTATTTATTTCACTCTCAATGATGCCACGGTTTATTTATTTCACTCTCAATGATGCCACGGTTTATTTATTTCATTCTCAATGATGCCACGGTTTATGTGTGTTACAGTGGACGTGATAGAGCTGAGCAGCGACTCAGAGGATGAGAGTGACGAGAACGACTGTGTGATGGTGCCAAGCACGGAGGACGAGGAGGAAGAGGAGATGGAGGCCGAGGATCTCAACGACGGGGGTGCCCACATTAACGACGAGACCAACTGCCCGGACAATCAAGGTCGCGTCTTGGTCAACGTGGCTCATAACGACGAAGACCCCGATATCTTTCTGTCCCCACAGATTGCAAAGGCCATCAAACCACATCAGGTAAGTGTCAATAACCATGGCTAGAGTTTGCTCTCATGTTGGGGAGGAGGTGTACGTGTGTTCGACATCATAATATGTGAAAGAAATTGACACGAGTATTATGTATTAAAAATTTGAAAGGATACCCCTGAAATGAACAGCCAATCTATGCAAAGTTGTTCAGGAAAACAAGGTTCAGAGGCGGTTATTACATTATTTTAGGATCATATAATTCCCATGTCTGACGCTACTGTTTATATGTGTGACGCTACTGTTTATATGTGTGCTTTTCTTGTAACTTGAGATTGGTGGTGTTTATATAATGTGTTTTCCTTTTAACTTGAGATTGGCGGCGTGCGGTTTCTGTACGACAACTTGGTGGAGTCGGTGTCTCGCTACAAGAGCAGTCAGGGCTTTGGCTGCATTCTGGCCCACAGCATGGGACTGGGGAAGACCATTCAGGTACACAACACATAGCCTTTTAACGTCTTATTAAGATGGATAGTGGCTGCATTCTGGCCCACAGCATGGGACTGGGGAAGACCATTCAGGTACACAACACATAGCCTTTTAACGTCTTATTAAGATGGATAGTGGCTGCATTCTGGCCCACAGCATGGGGCTGGGGAAGACCATTCAGGTACACAACACATAGCCTTTTAACGTCATATTAAGATGGATAGTGGCTGCTTACTGTTAACTGTCAATGTTTACAGGCCTGTGTGCTGGTCATACTGTAGGTGTTCCTCATTTAAGTCACTTGGAGAGCAGCTTTTGATAGTTTTAGTTTTATTATTGAAGGTCTCTTTGTGGACGGGAGATGATACTTTTCCAGATGAACTTTCGGGAAATCTCAGGTGTGCCTCAGAAGTTTAGTTGAATCAAGTTCTGTATCTAGAGCTTTCAGTTTCAGTATGATATGTATGACTTCAACAGTATAGTCTTTCAAACATTGCTTGCTGTGTTGTCGGTACAGGTGATAGCGTTCGTGGACATCTTCCTGCGTCACACGCCGGCCAAGAAGGTGCTGTGCATCGTGCCCATCAACACGCTGCAGAACTGGATGGCCGAGTTCAACATGTGGGCCCCCGCCAAGGAGAAGCCCAAGCCCCCTACCCCTCCCCCGCCCCCCAAGAAAGAGACAGAGAAGCGATCGCGCGACAGAAGCAAAAAGGACAAGAAAGATAAATCCGGCGCTAACAGTGACTCCAAAGGACAAATACTGTCATCCACTATGGGCCCTATGGCTCACATGGGCGGGCCTGGTATGGGGCCTGGTATGGGCCACATGGGCATGAACCAGATGGGCGGAATGGGTCAGATGGGGGGCATGATGGGACAGATGGGCGGGCCGATGAACCAGATGGGCGGCCCCGGAATGGGACCAATGGGAGGGCCGGGAATGGGTCACATGGGTGGTCCCATGGGCCAGATGGGCGGCCAAGGAATGGACCCCATGGGTAACTCCAACATGATGGGTGGGCCTGGAATGGGCCACATGGGCGGCCCGGGTATGGGCTACATGGGTCACATGGGCGGAATGGGGATGCATGGAATGAACCACATGGGAGGTGGCGGCGGGTCGTTCATGGGCGGAATGGGAATGCCGTGGATGGGCCAGCACCAGTACAGCAACATGCCAGGGTCACCCTACGGCCTGCCCAGACAGGGACCCATGGGTATGGGTAACATGGGTCACTCAGGCATGCCTCCGCCCAACATGCCGCCACCTACCTCAGGCAACGCGTCGCAAGGCAACCTGTCGTCCCTCAACCCCATGGAGAACTCGTCGTCATCAGACAACATGAACGCAGCATCAGCCGCCAATCAGATGAACTCTGAAAACCCTCTGGGTCCGGCGGGCAATGGGATGGGTTCCATGCCCTCCATGAACCTGATGGGGGCTCAGGGCAACACCATGAATGCAGGGAACCCCATGGGAACCCCTCCACCCTCCATGAACAATATGAACTCAATGGGGTTCGGGAACTCTATCAGCGCTGACAACCCCATGGGCACACCACCGCCAGCAAACCAAATGGGAGGTCCATCTTCAAACTCTATGGGTGCTTCTGCAGGCGGGAACCCCATGGGGTCTCTCTCAGCCATGGACCCAATGGGTTCTGGCAGTGGGAACCCTATGGGTGGAGGTATGAACATGGGCCCTGGACACGGAATGAGCGGTGGGTTCGGGAACCCCATGGGTGGTGGGTTTGGAAACCCGATGAATCCGATGAACTCACTCTCTTCCATGGGCCCGCCGATGGGAGGTATGATGGGACCTCCGCCATCCATCAATCCCATGAGTGCTCTGTCGTCGATGAATCCCATGGAAGGTCCGACGTCAAATTCCAACACTTCAGCTTCCTCGACACCTCCAACTTTCGCGTCTGGAAACTCCATGGACGCGACTCCTTCCACACCTGTCGGCTCTTCCGGCGATGCTTCCGCTGCGTCTGGCACAGATTCGCAGAGCTCCATCACAGAGAAGGGAGATTCTAAGGATGGTGTGAAATTGGAGCTGGGTGAAGCCAACGCTGAAATCAAAACAGAGAGCAAAGTTGATGTGAAAATAGAAGTGAAAGAGGAGAAGATAGAGGTGGGGAAGGAGGGGCTGAACGGAGGAGGGGGGGTGAATGTGAAACAGGAGGAGCAGGAGGACAAGAACAAACTGCCGATGAGCGCTGACGGCATACAGCGGAACGAGGGCGATACGCAGAAGCTGCGCTACAGAAACTTTGAGGTGTTCCTGCTCAACGACACATGCAAGACCACTGCTCAGCGGGCCAAGATCATAGGTAAGCGCTTGTCCCTGTCACTCCCTGTCACTCCACAATTGTAAAGCCTGTTGCTTACATGTGTCTTCAAGCAATCATCATGCAGCCTGCAATAATTGTAAACCTTTCAGCTACAGTTATTCTGTCTAGTTCTTTTGTGTGCGTTCCATTTTGTTGTGTTTGACCCGTCCTGTTCTGTGTGGCTAATGTTAGGTTGTGTTTGACCCGTCCTGTTCTGTGTGGCTAATGTTAGGTTGTGTTTGACCCGTCCTGTTCTGTGTGGCTAATGTTAGGTTGTGTTTGACCCGTCCTGTTCTGTGTGGCTAATGTTAGGTTGTGTTTGACCTGTCCTGTTCTGTGTGGCTAATGTTAGGTTGTGTTTGACCTGTCCTGTTCTGTGTGGCTAATGTTAGGTTGTGTTTGACCTGTCCTGTTCTGTGTGGCTAATGTTAGGTTGTGTTTGACCTGTCCTGTTCTGTGTGGCTAATGTTAGGTTGTGTTTGACCTGTCCTGTTCTGTGTGGCTAATGTTAGGTTGTGTTTGACCTGTCCTGTTCTGTGTTGTTAATGTTAGGTTGTGTTTGACCTGTCCTGTTCTGTGTTGCTAATGTTAGGTTGTGTTTGACCTGTCCTGTTCTGTGTGGCTAATGTTAGGTTGTGTTTGACCTGTCCTGTTCTGTGTGGCTAATGTTAGGTTGTGTTTGACCTGTCCTGTTCTGTGTGGCTAATGTTAGGTTGTGTTTGACCTGTCCTGTTCTGTGTGGCTAATGTTAGGTTGTGTTTGACCTGTCCTGTTCTGTGTGGCTAATGTTAGGTTGTGTTTGACCTGTCCTGTTCTGTGTGGCTAATGTTAGGTTGTGTTTGACCTGTCCTGTTCTGTGTGGCTAATGTTAGGTTGTGTTTGACCCGTCCTGTTCTGTGTGGCTAATGTTAGGTTGTGTTTGACCTGTCCTGTTCTGTGTTGTTAATGTTAGGTTGTGTTTGACCTGTCCTGTTCTGTGTTGCTAATGTTAGGTTGTGTTTGACCTGTCCTGTTCTGTGTGGCTAATGTTAGGTTGTGTTTGACCCGTCCTGTTCTGTGTTGCTAATGTTAGGTTGTGTTTGACCCGTCCTGTTCTGTGTGGCTAATGTTAGGTTGTGTTTGACCTGTCCTGTTCTGTGTGGCTAATGTTAGGTTGTGTTTGACCTGTCCTGTTCTGTGTGGCTAATGTTAGGTTGTGTTTGACCCGTCCTGTTCTGTGTGGCTAATGTTAGGTTGTGTTTGACCTGTCCTGTTCTGTGTGGCTAATGTTAGGTTGTGTTTGACCCGTCCTGTTCTGTGTGGCTAATGTTAGGTTGTGTTTGACCTGTCCTGTTCTGTGTGGCTAATGTTAGGTTGTGTTTGACCTGTCCTGTTCTGTGTGGCTAATGTTAGGTTGTGTTTGACCTGTCCTGTTCTGTGTGGCTAATGTTAGGTTGTGTTTGACCTGTCCTGTTCTGTGTTGCTAATGTTAGGTTGTGTTTGACCTGTCCTGTTCTGTGTGGCTAATGTTAGGTTGTGTTTGACCTGTCCTGTTCTGTGTGGCTAATGTTAGGTTGTGTTTGACCCGTCCTGTTCTGTGTGGCTAATGTTAGGTTGTGTTTGACCCGTCCTGTTCTGTGTGGCTAATGTTAGGTTGTGTTTGACCTGTCCTGTTCTGTGTGGCTAATGTTAGGTTGTGTTTGACCTGTCCTGTTCTGTGTGGCTAATGTTAGGTTGTGTTTGACCCGTCCTGTTCTGTGTGGCTAATGTTAGGTTGTGTTTGACCCGTCCTGTTCTGTGTGGCTAATGTTAGGTTGTGTTTGACCCGTCCTGTTCTGTGTTGTTAATGTTAGGTTGTGTTTGACCTGTCCTGTTCTGTGTGGCTAATGTTAGGTTGTGTTTGACCCGTCCTGTTCTGTGTGGCTAATGTTAGGTTGTGTTTGACCCGTCCTGTTCTGTGTTGTTAATGTTAGGTTGTGTTTGACCTGTCCTGTTCTGTGTGGCTAATGTTAGGTTGTGTTTGACCCGTCCTGTTCTGTGTTGCTAATGTTAGGTTGTGTTTGACCTGTCCTGTTATGTGTGGCTAATGTTAGGTTGTGTTTGACCTGTCCTGTTCTGTGTGGCTAATGTTAGGTTGTGTTTGACCTGTCCTGTTCTGTGTGGCTAATGTTAGGTTGTGTTTGACCTGTCCTGTTCTGTGTGGCTAATGTTAGGTTGTGTTTGACCTGTCCTGTTCTGTGTGGCTAATGTTAGGTTGTGTTTGACCTGTCCTGTTCTGTGTGGCTAATGTTAGGTTGTGTTTGACCTGTCCTGTTCTGTGTGGCTAATGTTAGGTTGTGTTTGACCTGTCCTGTTCTGTGTGGCTAATGTTAGGTTGTGTTTGACCTGTCCTGTTCTGTGTGGCTAATGTTAGGTTGTGTTTGACCCGTCCTGTTCTGTGTGGCTAATGTTAGGTTGTGTTTGACCTGTCCTGTTCTGTGTGGCTAATGTTAGGTTGTGTTTGACCTGTCCTGTTCTGTGTGGCTAATGTTAGGTTGTGTTTGACCTGTCCTGTTCTGTGTGGCTAATGTTAGGTTGTGTTTGACCTGTCCTGTTCTGTGTGGCTAATGTTAGGTTGTGTTTGACCCGTCCTGTTCTGTGTGGCTAATGTTAGGTTGTGTTTGACCTGTCCTGTTCTGTGTGGCTAATGTTAGGTTGTGTTTGACCCGTCCTGTTCTGTGTGGCTAATGTTAGGTTGTGTTTGACCCGTCCTGTTCTGTGTGGCTAATGTTAGGTTGTGTTTGACCCGTCCTGTTCTGTGTGGCTAATGTTAGGTTGTGTTTGACCCGTCCTGTTCTGTGTGGCTAATGTTAGGTTGTGTTTGACCTGTCCTGTTCTGTGTGGCTAATGTTAGGTTGTGTTTGACCCGTCCTGTTCTGTGCGGCTAATGTTAGGTTTTGTTATGATTTTTCCTGTCATTTTCCGTCCCAGTAATACTTGATGATTTTGATTTTCAGGGTCTCTTTCCTCTGATTCTTAAAAGTTTCTTCAAAGTTTATCTTTGTAGCGTACAGAAAGAGCTTGATCTGGTGTTATCCACAGAGGAAATACCAAAAAAAGGAGAGAAGTGAGCTTCAAAAGTAAAAATGTGTCATTATTTTTGTTGTTCATTTTCCATGCATCACCCCCAACACACACCCCTCCATCCCTGTTTTCATGAATAATTTATCAATATTATAACCTCTTTATCATGATGAATTGTGTTTCCTCTGCAGGAGAGTGGCAGCAGAAAGGGGGAGTGATGATGATGGGGTACGAGATGTACCGACTGCTGTACTCCAAAAGAGCGTATAATCCCAAGCCAAAGAAGAAGAAGAGAAAGCCGGCAGCTGCTGGGAAAGATCAACCTGAGGTTATAGATGTCGATGAAGAAGACAAGAACAAAAATCTGATGACAGGTTAGTACAGTGACATGGCTTGCCTTACTCTTAGTTTCACACACTGCATATATTCACGGATTACTTTAGGGTCGAGTAGCTTACCAGGGTTCGACACTAGCGGGGGTGGGGGGCGGAACGCCCCTGAGTTTTGTGTTCCGCCCCAAACATTGCCGAAGCTTGGGGCCCACTCCGCCCCAGGATAAATTCCAACAATGACAAACCGAAAATTCTAATGCCAGAGCCAATCACTAAAAATCGCCAGTCAAAGTCGTCACTGAAATTTGCGTTACAATCAATGCCGCAGTCAAGAAAAAAACACATTGAAATCGTCGAAGAACAATGCCGCAAGGGAAATAACTCCCAGATTGCGCTCTTTAGCGTGAGAGATAAGTATCGCCTTCAAATGCCAAACGCAAAATGTGACGACACATCCCTCAGTTCCCTGGTGTAAAAAGACATGGAAATGAAGACGAAGAACAGGGTGGAGAGAAACGAAAAAAGGAGACCGATGCAGCCAAAAGCGCGAAGCGCTGTCGTAATTTCAATGTCAAATGGTTGAAAGAATTTCCCTGGCTTCAGTACGATGAAGAAAAACAGACAATGCATTGCCGCACGTGAATACTGAGAGTGGGCCCCAGATTTTTGTTTTCCGCCCCAGCAATTGATCTCTGGGGCCAGTGTGGCCCCAGGCCAAATAAGTTAGTGTCGACCCCTGGCTTACTTTGCAGAGCATTGGACTTTTGATCCTGAGATGACAGGTTGAAGTCCAGGTTGAGATGACAGGTTGAAGTCCAGGTTGAGATGACAGGTTGAAGTCCAGGTTGAGATGACAGGTTGAAGTCCAGGTTGAGATGACAGGTTGAAGTCCAGGTTGGAAGAATACCAACCGCTTTCTTCTTGTTGTGTGTTTCCCTCCAGATATGCACGCTGCTCTAGTCAACCCTGGCCCTGACCTTGTGATCTGTGATGAAGGTCACCGCATCAAGAACAACCACGCCAGTATCTCCCAGGCCCTCAAGAGTGTCCGCACAAGGTGAGCTGGGTGTATTCTTATTCTTATTATTTAGTCACCTGTGGCTTTGTTGTGTGTGTTTCTGGTTTTGTTTTTACCATTCTAATTTGATGAAAAGGAAGAAAAAGACTTACTTGAAGGTAGAATCCTTACGAGGTGAATCATCTTGAAACCTTAAACCTGTGTCAACCTGCAAAATGAATACACTTTTAAAAAAAAGTTGTGACTTCACAAAAGGCAGCTATGAAGTTGATTTATGGTATGTGTCCAAGTGAAAGGTGGACAGATGTGAGATGCTTAACTCATTTACACAGCAAGGAATGTTTGTGGTGAAAAGGTGACAGTCACCTTGGACAGACTACACAAGAAACTAGGATCTTGTACACTGCCTGTCTGACTGGGTCAGTTTTGTTCAGTCAAGATAGCTATCTTGTACACTGCCTGTCTGACTGGATCAGTTTTGTTCAGTCAAGATAGCTATCTTGTACACTGCCTGTCTGACTGGATCAGTTTTGTTCAGTCAAGATAGCTATCTTGTACACTGCCTGTCTGACTGGATCAGTTTTGTTCAGTCAAGATAGCTATCTTGTACCTTCACCAAAGTCACAAAGAAATGACAGTGAAATTTATATGTCAGACGGCATGTGGTGCTGACGGGCTACCCGCTGCAGAACAACCTGGTGGACTGAAAATGAATGTTATATTTCAGACGGCGCGTGGTGCTGACAGGATACCCGCTGCAGAACAACCTGGTGGACTGAAAATGAATGTTATATTTCAGACGGCGCGTGGTGCTGACAGGATACCCGCTGCAGAACAACCTGGTGGACTGAAAATGAATGTTATATATCAGACGGCGCGTGGTGCTGACAGGATACCCGCTGCAGAACAACCTGGTGGACTGAAAATGAATGTTATATTTCAGACGGCGCGTGGTGCTGACAGGATACCCGCTGCAGAACAACCTGGTGGACTGAAAGTGAATGTTATATTTCAGACGGCGCGGGGTGCTGACGGGCTACCCGCTGCAGAACAACCTGATGGACTGAAAGTGAATGTTATATTTCAGACGGCGCGTGGTGCTGACGGGCTACCCGCTGCAGAACAACCTGATGGAGTACTGGTGCATGGTGGACTTTACTCGCCCCAACTTCCTGGGCAACAAGACGGAGTTCAGCAACATGTTCGAGCGCCCCATCATGAACGGCCAGTGTCAGGATTCCACGCCTGACGATCTCAAGATCATGAAGCACCGGGCCTACGTCCTGCACAACTTGCTGGAGGGATTCGTTCAAAGGTGGGTGACTTTGTTCTTGTTCATTTGACCGTGTTCATGTTTTTCTTATCTTATTCCTCTGAACCATCAGTAGTCCGCGATGTCCCCCCGGAAAAGATTTTTAACTTTTTAAAGATCAAGATTTTTAACAGGATTTGAATGAACAAATGAGAAAAGTTTGTAACTCTTTAGAACCTTCTGTTCACAATCATAGACCTAGATGTAAATAGTTTGAAGCATGGAGCTTGCCATGTGAACTGAGAATACAGTGATAGACCTAGATGTAAATAGTTTTAAGCATGGAGCTTGCCATGTGAACTGAGAATACAGTGATAGACCTAGATGTAAATAGTTTTAAGCATGGAGCTTGCCATGTGAACTGAGAATACAGTGATAGACCTAGATGTAAATAGTCTTAAGCATGGAGCTTGCCATGTGAACTGAGAATACAATCATAGACCTAGATGTAAATAGTTTGAAGCATGGAGCTTGCCATGTGAACTGAGAATACAATCATAGACCTAGATGTAAATAGTTTGAAGCATGGAGCTTGCCATGTGAACTGAGAATACAATCATAGACCTAGATGTAAATAGTTTTAAGCATGGAGCTTGCCATGTGAACTGAGAATACAGTGATAGACCTAGATGTAAAAAGTTTTAAGCATGGAGCTTGCCATGTGCACTGAGAAAAGAAACAAAATTGCATTGGTCTCACATAGCAATATGTGCTGAAGAGATGATAAAAAGTAATAACCAATCAGTCCAGCTAGCAGAATGTATGGCAGTAGCATTTCAGTGAGATGAGCCTTCAGCTGTGGAAACCTCGTTCAGTTGTTGGCACGTGCGATCGTCTGGACAATCGTGGCAAAATGAAGCGGAAAAATGTGCCAGTTTTGGATGACTGTACCAAGTCTAAACAGCAGAAGCAGCAGATTTTCTTCGAGAAATATAAGAAAGAGCCAGGAATTGTGGAGTCTACTGTGAGAAAAAGTCATGCACACTGCAAGTATTGTAAATCAGATTTCTCCGTTGCCCATGCTGGGAAATATGACATCGAACGACACTCAGACCTGTTTACCAGTACGATTTGGGCGTATTTTGTACGCCAAATTATTATTGGTACGCAAATACGCGACACACGCACAAAATACGCCTAAGAAAAGTCTAGAATACGTTTTCTGGTGTTGGTGTGCTGATTACGGAATGGTACAACTGATACCGGTTTCGGTCGAAGGGAGATAACCATGACAGCGAGTCTTCAGCTGTGGAAACCTTGTTCAGTTGTTAGCACGTGCGATCGTCTGGACAATCGTGGCAAAATGAAGCGGGAAAATGTGCCAGTTTCGGATGACTGTACCAAGTCTAAACAGCAGAAGCAGCAGATTTTCTGGGAGAAATATAAGAAAGAGCCAGGAATTGTGGAGTCTACTATGGGAAAAAGTCATGCACACTTGCAAGTATTGTAAATCAGATTTCTCTGTTGCCCATGCTGGGAAATATGACATCGAACGACACTGCAGTTCTAAAACTCACCTGGACAAGGTTGCTGCAAAGAAATCCGCTGAAAGCTGCCAAGGAATTATGAAGTTCATTCCCGCAAAGCAAATCCTGCCAGAAGAAAAGGCTGTAGTCCGCGCTGAAGCAATGTTTTCTGAGATGATTGTAAAAATGAACTTGCCACTGTCAACCGCAGATGTTATTTCACGAACTTCATCTTTTCATTATCAATCTGTTTGGAAGACACTGGTTATAATGCTATAAACTGACAGGTAAATGAAATTGTTTTATTCCTGTTGTATTGGAAGGAGTTAAATTCTGAAGGTGTTCACAAGACATGCTATTCTTACACAAACACGTTTGCACCCACGCGTACATTTTCCCTACCCCATATGGCTTTGCTTGCAAAGTACACCAACTTTTTGAAAAATACACTCAACTTTTTGGGAAAGTACTCTTGCCTCGGGTTTAGGGTAAACAGGTCTGTATTTTATATTAGGTATTCCTACTGTTTTGATTTGTTCCAAATCGGTGGCCTGGTAGCTCAGTTGGTTCAGCACTGGACTTGTGATCCTAGGGTCGCAGGTTCCAATCCGGGCCGGGACGGACACGGGTTAACTCTATGTGTAGACTCAGAGACTGTATCCATGTTCCACCCCTGTGTCACCACTGTAGCACGTGAAAGACCTCGGTCATTCTGCCATTAGTGCAGGTGGCTGATTACACCTAAACACGCAGACACCTGGGTAGCGCGACTCTATGGCTGCTAGCTTTCCACTGGGAGGAAGCGACCCGAATTTCACAGATTTTGGACGATAAAGTAATAAAAATGACAAAACAAAACAAAAACAGAACTGAACTTGAGTCGATATGAGTTTTTGTGGCTGTGTGTTTTTTGTTATGTTTTTGTTTGTTTGTAAGTAAATAAAGGCTCCTTAGAATGAAGGGAAGATCTTTATGAATTGTCTTGACTTTGCGTGCAGACGTGGCCACACAGTGTTGCAGCGCGCCCTGCCGCGCAAACACGAGTACGTGTTCCTGGTGCGGATGAGTCCCATCCAGCGCAAGCTGTATCGCCGCTTCATGGACTCCCTAGAGGACGCCACCAGTTTCGCCCAGGCCAACAACAACCCCCTCAAGGCATTCTCCGTCGGATGCAAGGTCAGGCAACTCTTCCTCTTCTGCTTGTGTGTGCTTGTGAGATGGGCATTTCTTTTCTTGACTCAGCCCTGTCCATACTCCTTTGCTTCAGTTATTATTAATGGATCATTCTTCTTCTTCTTGTCGGTCGCCTTAACGCTTGGAGTCCAGCTCTGGAGATGAAGCTGGTGGTCTTATGTAGAGCCTCCATGCAGCTTCTCGTGGAGGGTCGTCGGCCTGGTCCGAGTCGCTCTACTCAGGGGCTGGGGATTCCTGCAGTCCTGTAGGATGTGGGCTGCATCTTGTTCTGCCTCTGTTGAATGGATCATTGATAGATATTCTGTGCTGGTGATGATTTGTTGTAGATTGGATTGGTGGGTTTTTGATGCGAGTGTTGTTATTAGAGTTGTCTGGAACCAAAGATCCCATCTGTCTGTATTATGTCAGACAAGATTTTATTTGACAGTTTGTGAGAGGGAACTAGGAGAGACTTGATAGACTCAATGAAGTAGACTTGAGTCTACTCTAAGCAATGAATGTTTCCTCATTCTTTGAACTGATTAAATTGATGAAAATCTTCCTTTCTTTAACTTAGTTTTTTTAATTGTGTAATTGATTTACAATTTTGAATTCACCAACATGTCTGTAGCGAGAGTTTGTGCTTGGAACATTGCAGATTTGGAACCACCCAGACATCCTCCACAAATCCGTCTTGCTGAAGAAGCCGGTGACGGAAGAGAACGACCTTGAGCTTGCGGATGAGAAAGAAGGCGAGGGGGGCAAGAAGAAACTGAAGAAGTCAGATTCCTCGTCCTCTCTGGCATCGACAGCTTCCACGGCGTCCATGGCTTCTAACATGTCCAGCGCTACCACGGGACTGAGCGGTATCACTGCAGCCCTCAACCTTTCAAATCCCCCAACCCCCAGTGCTTCAAACTCGGATTTTCTTACTCCTATTCCGGAAAACTCTCCCTCTGCACTATCTGCTCTTGATGCAGGGAATGCTGGGACATCAAACGGTACCGGGACCAGTACTGGTACCGAAGCTGGAACCGGTACCAGTACTGGTACAGACACTGCAACCGGCACAAGCACAAACACTAAGACGGGTACTGGAACAAGCACAGCTACTGAAGCTGGATCTGGCACAACTGATACTGATATTGGAACTGGAACAGCTGAAACTGGTATGGGAACCGGAACAGCTGAAACTGGTATTGGCACTGGAACAGCTGAAACTGGTATTGGAACAGGTCCGATACAGAGCGGATGCAGCACTCCCTTGTTTGACAAGAAGGAGGAAGAAAATGCTTGGGTAAGTTTCTTTTTGAAAATGAATAAAAAGTCATGACCTTCTTGAGTAAAATGAGCGAGTGTGGGTATATTTTGAAATGAATCATGCTTCAATAATGAAATTTTTCTGAAGGATAAATTGAAAATGTTAACTTTTTATTCCTTTCACTAAAATGAAGATTCTCTCCCCCCTCCCCTATCTCTCTCCCCCTCTCTCTCTGTTCTCTCTCTCTCTCTGTCTCTCTTCCCCTCTCTCTCTGTCTCCCTCTCTCTCTGTCTCTCTCTCTCTCTTCCCCTCTCTCTCTCTTCCCCTCTCTCTCTCTGTATGTGTCTCTCCCTCTGTCTCTCTCTCTCTCTCACTCTCTCTCTCTCACTCTCTCTCTCTCACTCCCTCCCCTCTCTCTTTCTCTCTCTCCCTCTTTCCCCCCTCTCTCTCTCTCTCTCTCTCCTTCTCCAGGGTTCGTACAGAGTCCTTGAACCCTGGAAAACTCCTTGAAAATTGGAAAACCTTTTCCAGGCCTTGAAAAGTGCTTGAAAATAGAGTTTTGTTAAATAGTCATTGAAAAGTGCTTGATTTTTCCAAATTGTTGCCTATACATTTCGTCAGCAGCTTGTCTTATTTAAAAAAAAAAATGCAACCCCCTTTGTTTTCGTCAAATACAGTACACACATTTTGGGAGAATAAAAGATCGAGTGAAAACGAAAGCAGACGAACTAACTATTACTAGTCACCCGTAGTTGCTTCCCTTCCCGGAAGTTGGCAAGGGAAACAACTACGGAGAACCCTTGTGGCACAGAGGCATGTGACAGACCACATTGCAAACGTAGGTGGAGCTGAGAAAGTGATGTTGTCTAAAAAGCTACTCTACAATGCTGCTAGTGCTCGGCAAAGGTACTTGGAGGCAGAGAAAGAGAAGAAGAAGAACGAGACACATGTGCAAAAAAGAAAGGCTGACATGGATGAGATTCAGACTCTCCAAGCAAAGAAAAGAAAGATCGAAGATTGTGCGGCTGACCTGCTCAAAAGCGCAGATGCTTTTGCAGAAAAGGCTGAACACACGCAGAACTTCAACTTCATAGCAAAGTCAAATGCTTTGAGGAAAAGTGCAAAAATCAAGAAGGACGAAGTGGCATCTCAGTCTTGAGAAAGAAATTCACCAGAAACTTGATGACTTGAAAAACTGAAGGTAAGCTTGGTGCTTATCATTAGTTTTTGAACATCCAATGATTTAAATCGGCGTGCGGGAAGAGGGTATAATAACTAGCGAGTGTTTCATTGCGAGCTTTGAAGGTAAGAGGGTGCTTGATTTTCTCTTTAGAAGGTCTTGAAAGTCCTTGAAAAGTCCTTGAATTTTAGAACAAAAAAACTGTACGAACCCTCTCTCTGTCTCTCTCTCTTTCCCTCTCTCTCTGTGTCTCTCTCTCTCTCTCTGTGTCTCTCTCTCTCTGTATGTGTCTCTCTCTCTTCTCTCTCTCTCTCTCACTCCCTCCCCTCTCTTTCTCTCTCTCTCTCTCTCTCTCTCTCTCTCTCTCTCTCTCTCTCTCTCTCTCTCTCTCTCTCTCTCTCTCTCTCTCTCTCTCTCTCTCTCTCTCACTGTGACATTGATGTTGAAATGGCGTGTTGTTATTGCAGGTGGGCGACGCGTTTGAAGGCTATGAGCCGGGTGTGCTGGAACACGGGCCCAAGATGGTGATTCTCAACACCATGCTTGATTCAGCCCTCAGCTTCGGCGACAAAGTCTTGGTCTTCAGGTGGGTTCACAATGTCTATATGTTTGTGTCTTCGGTGACAAAGTCTTGGTCTTCAGGTGGGTTCACAATGTCTATATGTTTGTGTCTTCGGTGACAAAGTCTTGGTCTTCAGGTGGGTTCACAATGTCTATATGTTTGTGTCTTCGGTGACAAAGTCTTGGTCTTCAGGTGGGTTCACAATGTCTATATGTTTGTGTCTTCGGTGACAAAGTCTTGGTCTTCAGGTGGGTTCACAATGTCTATATGTTTGTGTCTTCGGTGACAAAGTCTTGGTCTTCAGGTGGGTTCACAATGTCTATATGTTTGTGTCTTCGGTGACAAAGTCTTGGTCTTCAGGTGGGTTCACAATGTCTATATGTTTGTGTCTTCGGTGACAAAGTCTTGGTCTTCAGGTGGGTTCACAATGTCTATATGTTTGTGTCTTCGGTGACAAAGTCTTGGTCTTCAGGTGGGTTCACAATGTCTATATGTTTGTGTCTTCGGTGACAAAGTCTTGGTCTTCAGGTGGGTTCACAATGTCTATATGTTTGTGTCTTCGGTGACAAAGTCTTGGTCTTCAGGTGGGTTCACAATGTCTATATGTTTGTGTCTTCGGTGACAAAGTCTTGGTCTTCAGGTGGGTTCACAATGTCTATATGTTTGTGTCTTCGGTGACAAAGTCTTGGTCTTCAGGTGGGTTCACAATGTCTATATGTTTGTGTCTTCGGTGACAAAGTCTTGGTCTTCAGGTGGGTTCACAATGTCTATATGTTTGTGTCTTCGGTGACAAAGTCTTGGTCTTCAGGTGGGTTCACAATGTCTATATGTTTGTGTCTTCGGTGACAAAGTCTTGGTCTTCAGGTGGGTTCACAATGTCTATATGTTTGTGTCTTCGGTGACAAAGTCTTGGTCTTCAGGTGGGTTCACAATGTCTATATGTTTGTGTCTTCGGTGACAAAGTCTTGGTCTTCAGGTGGGTTCACAATGTCTATATGTTTGTGTCTTCGGTGACAAAGTCTTGGTCTTCAGGTGGGTTCACAATGTCTATATGTTTGTGTCTTCGGTGACAAAGTCTTGGTCTTCAGGTGGGTTCACAATGTCTATATGTTTGTGTCTTCGGTGACAAAGTCTTGGTCTTCAGGTGGGTTCACAATGTCTATATGTTTGTGTCTTCGGTGACAAAGTCTTGGTCTTCAGGTGGGTTCACAATGTCTATATGTTTGTGTCTTCGGTGACAAAGTCTTGGTCTTCAGGTGGGTTCACAATGTCTATATGTTTGTGTCTTCGGTGACAAAGTCTTGGTCTTCAGGTGGGTTCACAATGTCTATATGTTTGTGTCTTCGGTGACAAAGTCTTGGTCTTCAGGTGGGTTCACAATGTCTATATGTTTGTGTCTTCGGTGACAAAGTCTTGGTCTTCAGGTGGGTTCACAATGTCTATATGTTTGTGTCTTCGGTGACAAAGTCTTGGTCTTCAGGTGGGTTCACAATGTCTATATGTTTGTGTCTTCGGTGACAAAGTCTTGGTCTTCAGGTGGGTTCACAATGTCTATATGTTTGTGTCTTCGGTGACAAAGTCTTGGTCTTCAGGTGGGTTCACAATGTCTATATGTTTGTGTCTTCGGTGACAAAGTCTTGGTCTTCAGGTGGGTTCACAATGTCTATATGTTTGTGTCTTCGGTGACAAAGTCTTGGTCTTCAGGTGGGTTCACAATGTCTATATGTTTGTGTCTTCGGTGACAAAGTCTTGGTCTTCAGGTGGGTTCACAATGTCTATATGTTTGTGTCTTCGGTGACAAAGTCTTGGTCTTCAGGTGGGTTCACAATCTCTATATGTTTGTGTCTTCGGTGACAAAGTCTTGGTCTTCAGGTGGGTTCACAATGTCTATATGTTTGTGTCTTCGGTGACAAAGTCTTGGTCTTCAGGTGGGTTCACAATGTCTATATGTTTGTGTCTTCGGTGACAAAGTCTTGGTCTTCAGGTGGGTTCACAATCTCTATATATGGTTGTGTCTGTGCAGTCCTTGCTGAGTAAGCTGTTAATGTCCAGGTTCTTTTATTGGTTTGATTGCCTGTATTTTGGAATCTAATGAAAGGTTTGTTGGTGTTCTCATGCATATATGTGACCCTCCACCACGAAATGAGTCGCATGTCACCTCGCGCGGTTCTGCGCTAGGCTTAATATTAGTCCGGGGAGTGTCTGGTAACAGTGTGAGGGTCAACTTAGTCACATGCTTATAACTCAAACAGTTTTCGCTCTTTTCTAAAACGGTTTTCACCACTGGATAGAGCATAAAACACTCTTTAGGAAAATGTAAAAACATGAAAATCATGCAAATGTGACATGTGACTCATTTCGTGGTGGAGGGTCACATATGTGTGTAGACAGACAGACAGACACAGACGTGCATGCACACACACACACTCACTGTCTGTTTTCTTGAGTAAAAACCTTATGTGTGTTCTTTTTAAGAAGCAAATGTTGATAGTTTGGCTTTATTGATGTGATGAGTGTGTGTGTGTGCGCACGATGTCGCTATTGTACATCCCCCGGGGGGTGAGCTCTGATGAGAAAGGGTGGTTGAACTGCACCCACGGAATACGCGCTATATAAGCTTCCTATTGATTGATCCTATTGATTGATTGATTGAATAAAGGCACAGTAAGCCTCCCGTAAACCATCACAGATACGGTCAGGCTTTTACACACAGTGCAAACACCCTTTCATTTAAACACTCACCGATTGAGAACATCCTCGGTGCCCTCCGTAAAGAGCGAACAATTTTCAAAGAATTTATTTTTGCGTGGTTTATCTTACCCCTGAGCCATCGTGAACCCGTGTGATCCAGTTTCCCTTTTTGACTCGCATGCGAAGCAAAAGTGAGTCTATGTACTCACCCGAGTCGTCCGTCCGTCCGTCCGGAAAACTTTAACGTTGGATATTTCTTGGACACTATTTAGTCTATCAGTACCAAATTTGGCAAGATGGTGTATGATGACAAGGCCCCAAAAAACATACATAGCATCTTGACCTTGCTTCAAGGTCAAGGTCGCAGGGGCCATAAATGTTGTCTAAAAAACAGCTATTTTTCACATTTTTCCCATTTTCTCTGAAGTTTTTGAGATTTAATACCTCACCTATATATGATATATAGGGCAAAGTAAGCCCCATCTTTTGATACCAGTTTGGTTTACCTTGCTTCAAGGTCAAGGTCACAGGAGCTCTTCAAAGTTGGATTGTATACATATTTTGAAGTGACCTTGACCCTGAACTATGGAAGATAACTGTTTCAAACTTAAAAATTATGTGGGGCACATGTTATGCTTTCATCATGAGACACATTTGGTCACATATGATCAAGGTCAAGGTCACTTTGACCCTTATGAAATGTGACCAAAATAAGGTAGTGAACCACTAAAAGTGACCATATCTCATGGTAGAAAGAGCCAATAAGCACCATTGTACTTCCTATGTCTTGAATTAACAGCTTTGTGTTGCATGACCTTGGATGACCTTGACCTTGGGTCAAGGTCACATGTATTTTGGTAGGAAAAATGTGTAAAGCAGTTCTTAGTGTATGATGTCATTGCTAGGTTTAGCTGAAGGTCAAGGTCATGTAAAGGTCAAGGTCAAGCATGTGAGTCGTATGGGCTTTGCCCTTCTTGTTCACCATGTAGTCGTCAGTCATTTGAGTGCGACTCGATGTGAGCTTATCTACAATAGCACGTTTTTATGCACGGAACAAACGGCTGTGGTTCACAAGAACTCTAGCGATGGCTTTTGACTGTTGAGAGGAACGGCGATATGTACTGATAAACCGTCGTCTGCTACGACCCTTGCGTGACCCTGCTTCCGGGCTTTTCTGAATGAGACCCGAAGGGAAGTAACTCATTTTTGACAATCTGCAAAATTAATTCTTTAAAATTTGCTCGCTCTTTACGTAGGGCACCTAGGATGTTCCCGTTTGGTGAGCGTTCAAATGGAAGGGTGTTTGTACTGTGTGTAAAAGCCTGACAGTATCTGTGATGGTTTACTTGAGGCTTACTGTCCGGGCGTGATTTCCGGTATTGAATATTCACAACAGCCGTCCAGCACCAACACGTACGAGGCGCCATTGTTGTAGTGTTACAATACAAGTCCACGAAAATAAATTCTTTGAAAATTTCTCACGCTCGACAGAAAGCAGCCAGGATGTTCCCGTTCGGTGAGCGTTCAAATGGAAGTATGCTTGTACTGTATCAGACCTGTTTACTCTTACGGAATGGGCGGAAGTTTTACGGATTTAAGATCGTTTTTCCGCTTGTCCGCGCACTGCTTGAAGTCTTCCGCAATTTGGCGCGATTTTGAGAAAAAAATATTTGTGGTGTTTTCGGTAAAAAGTCGCGATAGTTTTCTCAGTATTACGACGTCTTTCGTCCATTTCCGGTTAGAACCGTGGGTCTTCTTCCGGTACTTTGGTTACACGTGTTGCCAGTTGGTGTCTTTTTGCAAAATGCCTCCAAAAAGAAAGGAACAACACCGACACCGACACGAAACTGACGATGAAGAGCGCGACTAATGCGTGTGGGGCAAAGAAGAAGAGAATCTATTATCAGAAGTGGAAAGAAGATTACTCAAAGAAGTATCCGGACTTGACGGTTTCCAAGAAATTTGGACCAAGCCATTCTTACTGCACGCTGTGTGACAGTCATTTCTCGATCACTCATGGTGGGAAGAATGATTGTGAACGGCACGTACAGTCCATCAGTTTATCATTTCTGGGCACACAGCAAAATTAATTATGAAAAAAAAGTGTTTTATTGCTTTAGAGCGAGTTTGTGGCTTTAAAAAAAATCTTCCTCATGAAGTGGAAAATCTTCCTCGTTTTCCTTCAAATCTTCCTCATGGGTCAATGTAAGGGTAAACAGGTCTGCTGTATGTAGACGCTCGGGGAGCTCTGTGATGGTTTACGGGAGGCTTACTGTGCCTTTAATAAGTGTTCCTTATTATTATACTTGCTATTATTATTATTTGTTGTTTTGTATTGCAGCCAAAGTCTGTCGACGCTGGACACAATCGAGGAGTTCATGTCCAAACAGAAGGTGCCACGACCGGACATGGATGAAAATTGGTGCAAGAACAGATCCTACTTCCGTACGTAACCTCTCTTCCCTTTTATATTGCTCTTTACAAAGTCTGGTAAGGCGTATCTTTTGAGAGAAAAAAAATTGAAATTTAAAAAGAAAGAAACTTGACTTCAAAAGGTAAGCTACCGTTGTTGGACATCTTTGGAACACAACTGACATGAGTTCTGACCAATGAAGAGCCTTTGTAGAACAAAACAACAACACTTTACTACCCCCCCAAAAAATTGTTTTTTTAAATGGAAAAAAGTGCCGAACTCCAACCCTTACTTTGTTTTGCCTTGTTACCAGAAACCAACAATTATTTAATTTTTTTGCCTTAGCAACGAAAGTTTAAAACAGTAGAACAGACAGAAAGAATATGTCAGTTTACAGCTTATGTGATCGTCTTAGTTGTGTCCAACACCCACACATCACGTCTCTTGCTTTGTGCACAGGTCTGGACGGCAGTACCTCAGCCTCGGAGCGAGAGCGTCTGATCAACGAGTTTAATCGCCCCGACAACCAGACCTCCTGGATGTTCCTGCTGTCTACAAGGTAAGAGACGTACAAGTATTTGATATTGTTGTGATAATGTTGGTTTGGCAGACTAGGAGGGAGGTGTAGAAAGGTCTGTGAGATACGTACAAGTAATTTGATATTGTGATAATGTTGGCTGGAGGGGGGGGGGGGGGGGGGGGGGGGGGGAGGGTCTGTGAGAGACGTACAAGTATTTGATATTGTTGTGATAATGTTGGCTGGGGGGGGGGGGGGGGTGTCTGCAAGGGGTATACAGTGGAACCACCCTGTTAAGACCTCCACAAATCTGAGATGATCAGGTCTTAAAAAGGAGGGAGTCTTAAAATGGGGGAAAAAGTGCAGAGGTTAAAAAGAAAGGATGTGAAAAATGAAGGTGTTAAAAGGGGGGACATTTCAATTGGGGGTCCTACAGGGGGGTTCTACTGTACACAGTCAGGAAAGAACATATATGCATGACAACACTCTGTCAGCTGGTTCCTGGGATCCTTTTCACTGGTACTACTGGGGTTGTGTCATTTCTGTCTTTCACGGGAGACGTTTGGACATACAGTGGAACGCCTCTTTTACAATGTTCAAAAATCTGAGAAAATCAGGTCTTACAAAGGAGGGAGTCTACAACTTAAGAACAGTTTATGGGGGTTATGAATAGAAAATGGAGAAAATCAAGGTCTTAAAAAAAAAGGGACATTTAAAATGAGAGGGGTGGGGGTCTTCAAAGGGGGGTTCAATGTAGCACTAGCAGTTGTCAAACTTCCGTGTTTCAAAGGAAATATTTTGACATAATGTTCACTCTTTCCTAGGGCTGGGTGCTTGGGGATCAACTTGATCGGTGCGAACCGCGTGGTGGTGCTGGACGCGTCGTGGAACCCGTGTCACGACTGTCAGGCCATCTGTCGCGTCTTCCGCTTCGGTCAGAAGAAACAGAGCTACGTCTACCGCCTCGTCACCGAGAACACACTCGAACGTAACATCTACGATCGACAGATCACCAAGCAGGGAATGTCGGGTGAGTGAGAAGGTGGTTATTTGGATCTGGGAGGATACAAATCAAAATTGAAGAGCACGACAAAATTATAAGACTGTAAGAAATGAAAACTGAGGGAGCAAAGAAGAGAAAAATGAAACGTGCGGGATGAGAAATCAAGGTGTTGGAAAGGTTTGATCAGGGTATTAGGGATTGCTTGATTGACTGATTCCTGATTCTTTTAAAGTTGAAGTAAACTTGTTTGCCCATCACAGGGCTGCTTCTTTTCTTTCCTTTAAAAACTGGCACTTTGAAGACATACACGAGGTTCAGAGTAAAGCACTAGAATAATTATTTGTAATTTTAAGCTTGTCAGATTCATATAATAATAATAATAATAAAAGATAGCTTATATAGCGCCGCTTCACAAATTTAACTATGCTCTTAGCGCTGTACATCGAGATATAACAATTTCAATAATATAAATACAAAGATGATATAATAATACACATTTACAAATATCACTCACGTGCATACATCCTCGTGCACACCACGCGCATACACACTCCCACTCATTAACAAGTGCTTCCATCCCCCTGCCACTGAGATGTTCATATACCCCCCTGGACAAGCTCACACCATATGCAAGTTTATATAAGGGGTGGCCATGACATGTCAAAAACTGACGTAAGAAAGCTCATCTACATTTAGAGAAATGATACATGTATGATGATGTCTTGTTTTGACAGATCGTGTGATTGATGAAATGAATCCTGACAACCACTTCTCTAAGGGGCAGCTGGAAAATCTGCTGAAGAACGAGGTAAGTTCTTCAACTCACACACAGAAAAAGATCATTTTTCCAATCATAGTATTTCACTTTTGTTCATATGCTGGGAAATTTAGGTCACTACCTCCCAGTAGAAATCTAAAAGTATAAAGAGGATCTCTACCCAGGTGTGTGCGTGTGAAGGTGTGATAAGACGCCTGCACTTCTAGTAGAATTACCATAGTCTTTCATTTTGATAACAGGAACTCTAGTTAGACAAGTTTCTTTCGGTTGTTTGCACAAGGATAAGGTATGGTCCTGTGAGGTTACCTTCAGGTTGCCTTCTCACTGGGAAAGGCAAACATACAAAACGGCGCTACCCAATTTGTGTTCTTTTTCCTGCATGCGTGTGTCCATGTTTTCAAGCTTTAAGACTTTTGTTGAGTCCTTGAGATCTTTATCGTGTACATGCATGCGGACACCGAGGAGAGTCTGCACAAAGTTGACTCTGGGAAATGAATCCCTCGCCAAACATGGGGGTTGAACCCACGCCGATAGTGACAAACTGGTTTCAAGCCAGCGGTGCTACCGACTGAGCTATCTCCCCGTCACAACAGAGGCTTTTAGGTGAGACTTTGCCATGATCTGTTTTCTCTGAGTGTGACTGACCCATGGTGTGTGTGACAGGACAAGGACCACCCCTACCTGGACTTCAGCCACTGTGAGGAGAACTACCCGGACCCCGTCATGGTCAGGGTGCTCAAGGAACAGGGACAGTGGATGACTAAGGTAAACACACAATGACACAAGTCAATGACTAGTCCCTCCCTCCCCCCCCACCACCCTTCCCATTAGAAAGCTGGTGCAGCAAGAGATGTGCTTGATGTGCTGAATGACTGTGCTACCATCCTCCCGACCCCCGACAAACAAAAAGAAGAGAAGAGAAGTAAATGAAAGGATAAGTGATAGTTCATTGTCAGCTAGTTCATTGTCAGCTAGTTCATTGTCAGCTAGTTCTTCTTCTGCGTTCCAGACTTATTTTTTTCTGGTAATGTGTGAGCTCGTTTGCCCATTTGGGTTCCCCACACTATACTTTGAGAGCATAGTCAGCTCACTACGCTTTTGTTGAGTAGGCATGCTGGGTATTTTCGTGTTTCTATAACCCACCGAACTCTGACATGGATTACAGGATCTTTTCCGTGCGCACTTGGTCTTGTGCTTGCGTGTACACACAAAGGGGGATAAGCCACTAGCAGGTCTGCACATAAGTTGACCTGGGAGATCGGAAAAATCTCCACTCTTAACCCACCAGGCGGCAGCGACTGGGATTCGAACTCACGACCTCCCGATTAGGAGGCCGACGTCTTACCACCACCCCACTGCGCCCGTCGTCAGCTAGTTAATTGATTGTACTTTGACGGATAAGACAGACAAAGCCAGTGAGGTAGTTATCACTAACTGACACTGAGGGGATCTTTTGTGTCCCCAAAACTCCAGCCTTTTTATCTTGGTCCACATTTTTCACAGCCAGTAACATCTGAATTACTTTGAAAGGCGAGAAGAAATATCAGAGATTTCGTCCAGAAATTGGGTACAAAAGAGTTCTCGTTCATCCATATTTTTTTTGATTGTTTGTGACAGTTTTCTAAACCGCAATGTCAAGACAAATGCCCGACCTTGGGCAATAACAGATTGTGTATTTGATTAACACGAGTGTTGATGTTCAGGAGCCGTTCACACACGAGTCGCTGCTGATCGACCGCAAGGAGCTGAAGATGAGTCGCAAGGAGAAGATGCAGGCCAAGGAGGGCTACGCTCGCGACAAGCGCATGAACGTCACCTACAGTCGACCATCCTACGCTGCCTACTACCCTGGGACTAGCGGCCAACAGTAAGTCTGGATTGAGCATCTATTTGAGTGGTCTCAACTTTTGTTCCAAATGAAATAAAATGTGGGTGGAATAATACTCATGAATATTACGTATCCAGTAGCAGAACATGAGTCTTTCACTCACTGACTCAGATATGTGCAATGCACGAGAGAAAATCATTGGTCTGGTTAAGTCTGTTGGAGTTGGACTTGGCTATCTACAGCCAACGGTATATAGTTTGGGCAGCTTTAAAGTAAGTGCAAGTATGCCTGTGCTTTTGCATTTGTTCACGACAAACATGGCTGCATCGTTGTGTTTGTATGGTAGGATGTACATCAGACGTACGACGGGAAACCGACCGATCGCCAGCGTGCGCCCCATGATCTCCACACCGGCCCACAGACCCAACGTCCAGGTGGTCAAGCCAGGGGTCACTGTTCACCAGGTCATCACCACCACAGGTACGTCGTCCACAGGTGTAGCAAATAGACCGTGGTGTACAGGTGTTGCAACTAGACCATAGTGTACAGATTTAGCCAATTGCACAGCCGTATAGAATGATAAATCTTTTGAATCAGATTTATTTTGTTGCACAATGCCGCAGACTTCCATATTGTACATACTCTCTCTTCTTGCCATATGCATACACACAGACTCGCACACAGAAACACACGTGCGTTCAACACAGCAGCAATTCTTATTTGCCTTTTTCATCTTGCCTGAGCAATCAGTAGAGGGTTTTTTCTTGCAGTTTGTTTGTGTTTTATGAAAATTTGCACCTATCTGTGCAATATTTAGTGTCTAGTTTTGTAGGTGTACCAGAAAAGAGCCATTATTAGGCGATAGAGTGCTTCTCATTAACCCATCGTTCGTTTTTGATTCTCGATTTTGGAACATTGGCAACCTATGATGACTGTTTGGGACTTTCTGCTCTTGAAACGTCTGTGTACAGTCCAACCCCCCTTTTAAGACCCCCCAGTTTAAAACCTCCCCCCTTGTAACACCCCCCAGTTTAAAACCTCCCCCCTTGTAACACCTTGCTTTTCCACATGTCCTGTTGACAAGCTGTGTCAATTGACCCCCATTTTAAGACTCCCTCCTCTTTGAGGCCTGACTGACTCAGATTTGTGGAGCGCTTTCAAGGGGGTATTCCATTGTAGAAGATGCTAGCATGACTTGTGTGCCCACAGACATCCTGCTGCCCGGCACCAACACCTCCACCTCGTCGGGCACGGGGGAGCCAGCGGGCAAGATCGCGTCGGGTCAGAAGATCCTCGTGATCAAGACCCCCAAGGGGGTCTACATCCGCACCAACGACGGCAAGATGTTTGCCGTGCGCTCCAAGGTGGGCGGTGCGGATGACGCCCTCAGTGCGGCGGTGGCTGGGGCGGGGGGTACCAGCACCGGCACCACCACCACCACCACCACGAGCGTCTCTGCAGGTTTGTTGTCTTTGTGAGTATTGCGCTGCATGTTTGCATTTTAGTTTTTCTTGGTTTTTTCTTTTTTTTTATTCCTTGTTCTTTTCATATCCCATTGTGTGTAGAACTGTGTATACAACGTATAACCTGTTCCTGTGTGTTTGGCTAGATTTGGGTCTAGATACAGGGCTAGATACGGGGCTAGATACGGGGCTAGATACGGGGCTAGATACGGGGCTAGATACAGGCCTCGATACAGGGCTAGATATGGGGCTAGATACAGGGCTAGATACGGGGCTAGATACAGGCCTCGATACAGGGCTAGATACAGGCCTAGATACAGGGCTAGATACAGGGCTAGATACAGGCCTCGATACAGGGCTAGATACAGGGCTAGATACAGGCCTCGATACAGGGCTAGATACGGGGCTGTGTAGGCTTGGGTCTGAAGGATGAAGAAAAAAAGTGATTGTGAATGCCAAGAGGTTTACGTGTGGTCAGTTTGTCATCAATATTTGAAATCAAATGATTGAACAGCAGCATTGTTGGCAGAACCAAACCTGTGGCCGAATTAGATGAGTGAGTGTCTGACTTGATCCTGCCTGAGTTTGGCTTCAGTCAGAGTTTGCTTTACGTCTTCAAAAACTCAGGGAACTCTCTGGTGCTTGGCACCTCTTGTTCAAAGGCTGTAAAGTACATTTTCTCTGGTACTTTGTAACTGTTTTAGCGGGGTTTGCTGGTTCAGGTTCAGGTAATGGACTTTACGTTGCTGAACAGGTGCCTAACTGGTAAAAAAGTTCACGATTGAAAAGTACAAAGGTCTTGCATGCACATGCGAAGGGGGTAAGGCACCGGCATGTCTTCTGATGATTTGACGTGAGAGATCGGAAAAATCTCTGCCCTTAATAGAGCACTGCCAGGGTTCAAGTCCAGAACCTTCCACATGGAAGGCAGATGTCCTAACCACCAGGCCATTGCACCCGTCAGCTGTTACTCCTAGTCTGGCTGTGTTGCAATGATGGCTGCCTACTGCATTTTCTGCCAGTCTTTTTTTAGACCTTTGAGTCCTCATTGTTGAGCCTCGGTGGCTATTGGCATGGGTTCAAATCCTGGTTTCGGCAAGGGATTGATTTCCCAGTCAGTTTTGTGTTTGCAACGCAAATCACCATGATGGTAACCTCACAGGACTGTATGATTACCTTACCAGTGTTGAGCTATGTTTATCATCATGATGGTAGCCTCACAGGACTGTATGATTACCTTACCAGTGTTGAGCTATGTTTATCTGCACCAGGGAGAACGAAGAAGGTACATGCATCTTTCAAAGCAGCAAGAAACTGGTGTGTGTGTTGTCCTTGTAGGTATTGGACACGAAAACAGGCTGGGATTGGGTGGCTGGGTCATTGACGGTATTCTATCGTTGTACGCTTTTGTCACGTTCACTCATAATCACGTGTATACATACAGGACCTCTTAGTTAAGGGTTATTTGAAAGTAATACTAATGGTGTGTTAAGGGTTATTTGAAAGTAATACTAATGGTGTGTTAAGGGTTATTTGAAAGTAATACTAATGGTGTATGGAAGAAATGTAATTCTGTTAAGCTGTGCCGAAGAGTATAGACAAAAAGAAATACCCATCATTTTTGTCAACTTGTCATTTCTTAAGAAATGTGTATTTTACATTCGCATCCATCACATCTAATCTTGTTACTAATAATCCCTATACCTTCCCCATCCCAAGGTTGAGTTTATGTACCACTTTTTTCTGTGTTACTTTGGTTCACTGAGTTATTTTCAAAAAGTTTGGTTTGAAATATCATTTTTTACATTTTCTTGAGTACCTCCATTTTGAATTATTGTTGTTAAAAAAAGACTCAAATACCTTTTGATGAAGATGTTTAATTTATATTTTGTGTAGTCCCTTTAAAATGTCCCTTGCATAAGGTTGGTTTATATATTCTTGTGTAGTCCCTTTAAAATGTCCCTTGCATAAGGTTGGTTTATATATTTTTGTTGTGTACTCACTGTTGAATTCTTCTGGTGATTCAATTTTGTTCAGAGCACTGTTGTTATACAGTTCAACTTTCTTGCGTCAGACATTTGAATTCCTTCCATTCTTTGTTCAGTTGTGTACAATGGTGATCCAGCATAGATTGGTGACATGGGTATAATGCGCTAGAGATTGGTGACATGGGTATAATGCGCTAGAGATTGGTGACATGGGTATAATGCGCTAGAGATTGGTGACATGGGTATAATGCGCTAGAGATTGGTGACATGGGTATAATGCGCTAGAGATTGGTGACATGGGTATAATCAGACCTGTTTACCCTTACGATTTTGGCGTAATTTATTACGATTTTCTGCAAAAAATACGCCATTCCGCTATCCGTGTCAAGACTACGATTTTTAAAAAAAAAAAAATTTTTAATCAATTCACATGTTTGGCATTGTTTTTTCAATGGCAAAATGGGGTGAAAAAGCACAGGACTGACCAGAGATCATGTCTGTCTGATAAGACGCTGGAGAGCCTTATTCTAGTGGTGAAGTCTCGCCCTCACTCATTCGGCAAGCGCAAGTACAGTAGAGAAGCGCTTGACACACTGAAAAAAGCCTACTACGAGCAAAAGAAAAAGAATCAGTGATGCATGTGCTTTTGATGTGATCTTCGTTGAAATTATGATGACTACAAAAACTGACTGATGTGTTTTGTTTGTGAATGATGGATATATGTGCATGATTGCGTTTCGCAGACACAGTTGTCATGTGCGTTGTAATTGGCGACGAATGCTGGGTGATTACTATTTTTGTGCCAGGATTACTATTTTTGGGGCTGAGCATTACTCCAAAACACTTATGGGGGTAAACAGGTCTGGTATAATGCGCGAGTCAGTGTACTGGTCCTAATGCAAGGCTTGCTGTTTGACTCTTGATGTTTCGGCAACACCGGTGTCATTGCATGAAGAAGTAGGAAGCACACCGGGGACTGTGTTCCGCCTTATTTCAGCTGGGCTCGTTGTTACTCCGTTTTCAGCTGGGCCCGGTGTCACGCAAACGTAAGTGTCTTCATAAAAACACAAACTATGACTTTCACACTGATCTAAGCTAAAATTGATGAATGTCAGTAGAAAGGGGAATAATTGTTTTATTTGTAGACAGCTAAAAACGTCTTTTGCTTACCTGGTTAATTGACACTGGCCGAATGTGAGGCGTGCATTTGTTTTTTGTGTGAAAAATGAAGGTTCAACATAAATTTCTCTCAAACATGGATTTGAACAACAAATATTCCTCTATTTTTACTATTTTGGGTAAAGCTATGATCATCTGTATCAATTGCGTGCTTCATTGCGTCCTCATTATGTCATAAGAAGCAATCAAAACAAGCAAGTGGTGTACGTTTTGTTCTGCGCTGGGCCCCCTGCATTTTTGTCTGCGTTCCCCACTGGGCTTGCTTTTGTTCTGGGTGTCCAGCGCGGAACAAAACTCGACTGACATGGGTTTTGGTTTTACTTCTCGTGCCTCAACGCCTTGAAGCAGGTTCGGGAAAATGCATCAGCATAACAGCAAGAAACTATAGAACAAACTTATGATACAGAAAAGCCATAAAATGATACCGTTGTTTATCATTTCTTCATTTTGATCAGCTTTTGTGCCCAAAAAGCGACAACCCACACGTATTTCAAACCGATGCGGGTCACATAATAAACCTAGTCAGATAAAAACAATTAAAAAAATGGAGAGAAAAAATTACTTAGGTTAGTGCTAAAAACATGCGTTTCCGGAAATGAGTTTTTTAGAAGACATAGTTTGTACTTTAGTGCAGACACTTACGTTTGCGTGACATCAAGCCCAGTTGAAAACGGAGTAACAACAAGCCCAGCTGAAATAAGGCGGAACACAGTCCCCAGTGTGGGAAGGGGGTTGACCTTTTGGGGGTAAGGGTGGGTTTTTTTTTTTTGGGGGGGGGGGGGGGGCGGGAGGGTTTGAGGAAGGAGAGGAGGGGGGGGGGGGAAGGGGGGGGGGTTGGTATTTGGAGTGGAGGGGAGCTCAGCTTCTGGCTTTATTACACTCTGACTCACTTTCAGAGTAAATTGGCATGTCTGACAATTAACAGAACCAATCATGTTGTCGTAGTCTTCTTTTGGATGACTTGTCAAAAAAAGCCAACTTGAGCATGTAACCAACCCGTTATTCACACTATGCATGCTGTGTTAGAATCAGATCCCACACTTGTGTAAACGTCAAAGCAGAATGTCTGTTTTTTGACCGCAATGTAGTCTTTATGCATGAAGATCTATTCCAAAGTTTAACACAGTAGGTCTGTGTATGCACGGTCAAAGTTTCACTGAGTAATGGTATGAAGTTGTTTCGGTCAAACACACTGTCTGTGTGGACAGTCAAGAAGATGGTTGAGTCGTACAGTGAATAGACACATAGTGTGCATGGTGGGTATAATCAGCTGAAATAGACACATACAGTGGAGTCCGGGTACAACCAATCTCAAGGGAGATACATTTTAGTTTGTTATATCAGTAATTCGCTGTAGAGTTTTCAACCCAAAATGGCCTCAAGACAAGTTTTCTCAATCACCTTCAAATGATCGTCCCATCCATCTTTCCTTGGAGAGTACAATCTCTGCATGTTTTCAACAGCTTCATAATATAATCCATAGAGAGAGGCAAACTAACAGCGGGAGGTGCATGAAAAGCATCAGTTTTCACGATAAAACTTTGACTTGCTCATTCACGGGTCATAACTGCACTCCGGACTGTCCACAGTGTTGAGCAATTTAGGAGACTTTTATTTAGGAGACTTCACTGCCTGAGGAGAGTATTGATTCAAACGAACGCGTGGTTCTATATCACGTCACTCGGTCACGGATCGGAGAAAACAAAAAAACCAGTTCCAGATTTCGAAACCATGTTCGTCAGCCATTGTTTTTAGCAAGACAGACCACATGTGCACGAGCTTCGCTGACGTACATCGCAAAATGTCATGACGTCACCACAACTTTCGGTTTTGGTTCGATCTGTTCCGTGCACCTCCCGCTGTTAGTTTGTTCAGAGTTCGCTCATCACGCGATGTGCTCTTGTGTTTGTGTATTTTTGTGTATTTTTGTCTTTGGAGACAATTATTGACATCAGTTCGTTGTAGCATTGTGACTTTTAGAGACAAAACGGCTCTGGGGCGATGAAAACGTGTTTGTTAAAAGAGGGGTTCGTTATGCAAATGAGTTCAAAAGGTTCGATGTAGCCGGAAAGTAACAAGTAAGAAATAGAAGGCTGTCTGCCGGGAAATCAATGGCAGTTTGTTAAAAGAGGGATTGCGTTATACCCAGGTTCGTTATAGCTGGACTCCACTGTAGTGTGTGCATGCCCGTCACAATCAGGTGAAATAGACCCATAGTGTGTGCATGCCCATCACAATCAGGTGAAATAGACCCATAGTGTGTGCATGCCCGTCACAATCAGGTGAAATAGACCCATAGTGTGTGCATGCCCGTCACAATCAGGTGAAATAGACCCATAGCGTGTGCATGTCCGTCACAATCAGGTGAAATAGACCCATAGTGTGTGCATGCCCGTCACAATCAGGTGAAATAGACCCATAGTGTGTGCATGCCCGTCACAATCAGGTGAAATAGACCCATAGTGTGTGCACGCCGGTGTCACAAACTGAAAACTCGGCTGAACAATCCCTCTCAATGCTGTCAAAGCGCATGCGCCAATCTTGGACTTAAAAAATGCGACCCTTTGACCGAACGAACCATGGGTTAGGGTTAGGATTAGGGTTGGTTTAGGGTAAGGGTTAGGGTTAGGTTGTTCACGACATGATTAATCTCCCCTTCAGTGTTAGCGCATGCGCATTGACCGCATTGAGAGGGATTGTTCAGGCAGAGTTTTCAGTTCGTGACACCAGATATAATCAGGTGAAATTGCAAGATGCTAGGAACTAACGGTGACCGGTAACTCCGCTAGTTATGAGTAGTAGTTCTAACCTATATTGTAAAGGCGGTGAACAGGCTGTTAACAGGTAATCAACAGGGACTATATTCTTATCATGATTCTTAACGTTTAAGTTGGTGAAGTAGTATGAATGCAGGTTTGAAAAATGATTTGAGAATAGTTATTGCCATCAGACGTTTGATAGTCTGACTGATTATCTCCTGTAGTGTTCATGAAATCAACAGTCCTCAGTATTTCTAATTATAAGGAACAATGTTTTAGGTCGAATTTTATCTGGTAAATATGCCCACTGTTTTATACTGATCTTGAAGACAAGATTGTTTGACACACACAGGGCAGAATGGAAGCTATAAAGCGTCTTTACAATCAACCTTTTGGCACAGTGTGTAAAGGCTTCTTAGGACAGCACTTATCACACACTTAACTGCATGTCTGCAGACTAATAAACGCTTGCAAGGTAGCGAGAATTCAAACAGCCAAGACTCCATGTGTGCTGTGTGCTTGAGAGATGTAGAAAGCAGTTAAAAGCTGCTCTCCAGGGTGTACCCATTATCTCTCACAGTCCTTTCTGCACTGTCATTTTCACACATTTCACTTCTAGATTATCCATTGTGGCTGAAACCATATTTGAAAACGCATCTTGTTTGTGTCTGCTGAGACTGGAGTATTGGATTTCATGCTCATCTTCACACATCTTCAACACTGTCGCTAGATTATCCGTCAACATTATTTAACCAGCCTTGTTCAAACTGTGTGTGTTTCAACAGTTCGTAGATAATCCACAGCCGTGTGTCACCAAAACCTGTCATTAACAACTTCTCTCTGTGTTTCTACAGGCACTAGGGTGTCGATCACAGCGCCGCCACCCCCTCGCATCTTTTTCAAAACGCCGGACGGGAAGCTGACGGAGAAGAACCCCAACGAGGTGAAGGGCGGCTCCAGCCTCCTAGCCAGCATCTACTCGCAGACCAGCGCGGTCAACGCCCTCATAAAGGGCAACAAGAAGGCCCAGATCACCAGGGTCATCCCCGCAGCTCCAGTCAGAACTCTCGCCCGGACTCGACCCACCATCATGGCGTCTGCCATCACCGCCAAGAAAACCGCCAAACCGCCAGTGGAGGTCATTGTGTACCCACGCTCCAAGGTCATCTCCACGGGCAGGGCGTGTAAAGTCCTCGACGGCAAAGAACCCATCGCTGGGAAATCGATGGCGACTTTGGCGGTTCTACCGCAAAAAGACGTGTCTGTCGCGTCCAGTTCCACGAGCACCGGAACAAACTCTGACGCCAGTATGGACACGTCCACTTCTTCCCCCTCCGACGCGTTCTCCAGCAAAACCAAAGAATCTCAGGTGATGAAACTCCTGGCGGCAGACAGTCACGCAAGTAGCGATGCCGGCAAATCAAAAGACAAGAAAGACGGCGGAGTGTCTGTCAAGTCAGTGCGGACGGTCAGCACGGATAGTGCAAGCAGCGCCGCCAGTCCCGCCATGTCCGACAACACTTCACAGTCCAGCCCAGCCACTGAGGACAAGAAGCAGGACGGCAAGGAAAGCGTGTCCAAAGAGCAGAAGAACTTTGCTGTTCCGGCACCACCTTCCACCACAGAGGCAGGGAAGCAGGATGGTTCTAGTCAGGCTGGTGCAAAGAGTGGCCCCCCCTCTCAGCCCAAGACGTGCTCCCCTCCCAGCGTGAGCTCCGCATCGTCTCAGCCCCCGTCCCCCTCCCAGCCGTCTAGTCAAGCCTCCAGCCAGCAGCCAGCGTTCAACAACACCAGCCTGCCGCCAGCCTTTGGGGGAAACAACCCTCAGGCGTTTAGCTCTTCGCCGTACAACAACCAACAACCGTTTGGCAATCAGTCGCAGCCCATGAACAACCAGCCTGGGTTCCCCAGCCCAGCCTCACAGCAGTTGTTTGGCGCTCAACCGTTCGGAGGTCAACCTCAACCGTTTGGCAATCAGCCGCAGCCATTCGGCAGTCAACCGCCTCAGTCTGGATACAACAGTCAGCAGTCTTTCAGCAGTCAGCAGCCAATCAGCGGCCAGCAGTCACAGGCGCCGTTCAGTAGCCAAATGTCTCAGCCCTTCAGCGCCCCGCAACAAGCGTTTGGAAACCAGGCGTTACAACCCAACAACATGACGCAACAGTCTGCACACACCCCTGGCTCTCAGCAACAACAGCAACTGCAGCCCAACATTCAGACATCGCAGTCGTACTCACAGCAGCGACCAGAAATGATGACATCAGGAGGCATGCGACCAGCACCCCAACCCCAGTTCCACCAACCATGGGGACAACAGCAACAACAACAACAACAACAACCTTCTTACCTGCCCCCTACACCTTCCTTCCCAGACTTCAGCTCCTATCCCCACCAGCAGCAACAACAACAGCAACAACAACAGCAACAACAACAACAGCCTCCTTCTCAGCAGATGATGTCAAGTCATCACCCACAGCAACCCATGTCGCAGTTATCTCATTCCCAGCATTCTCAGAGCGGGTCCTCCAGCTCTGGCACCATGGGAGGCTCACCTTTTGGATTTGGTGCCACCAGCCAAGGTCAAGGTCAGCTTCAAGGTCAAGGTGAACCCGGACAGCCCAGCCGACCTTCTGCCTTCCGACCACCTTCAAGTGAGTTTGCTTTACTTTTTAAAATGTTATGCATGAATTGTATTTATGTATTCAAATTATCATTCATTAATTTATTCATGGGTTTATTTATTATGCAGGCATGCAATGATTAGGTTTCGGTAGAACCACTGCATTATTTATGTGTTCATTTTATTTTAAAATTATTTATTTATTTATTTATTACTTTGCAGGTACATTGTAGAAAACCTTTCCATTTTGTTTAACCAGCTTCCTTTTAGTTTTCAACTCGTTCAATTTTAGCACCCAGCTTGTTTAGGTGCCTTTTTCTTTTCTTACTTATTTATTTCATTTATTTGTTTATTATTCATTCGGTGTTTTTTTGTAGACAAGTAGAGCATAATGGGATGCTATGTTTTGTTGTTATTTCATTTTTGTTAACTTCATATTTGTTTTGTGGTGTTTTGTTGTAGGATATATTCGGGGTACCGTATACCTTGTGTTACCTTGTTTTGTTGTGGATAACATTTTGAGGATTTGTTTTCAGTTTGATTTTTTACCTAACGTCACCCGAAAGCATGCTACTTAACCAATGTTAAACAACACCCTGAATAATTAGATTTATACAACACACAAAAATCTAATTTGTTACTTGGTTTTTACATTTAGTCAAGTTTTGACTAAATGTTTTAACATAGAGGGGGGAATCGAGACGAGGGTCGTGGTGTATGTGTGTGTGAGTGTGTCTGTGCGTGTGTGTGTGTAGAGCGATTCAGAGTAAGCTACTGGACCAATCTTTATGAAATTTTACATGAGAGTTCCTGGGTATGATATCCCCAGACGTTTTTTTCATTTTTTCGATAAATTTGTCTTTTATGACGTCATATCCGGCTTTTTGTAAAAGTTGAGACGGCACTGTCACACCTTCATGTTTCAATCAAATTGATTGAAATTTTGGCCAAGCAATCTTCGACGAAGGCCGGACTTCGGTATTGCATTTCAGCATGGAGGCTTAAATTAAAAATTAATTAATGACTTTGGTCATTAAAAATCTGAAAATTGTAATTAAAATTATTTTTTTATAAAACGATCCAAAATTACGTTTATCGTATTCTTCTTCATGTTCTGATTCCAAAAACATATAAATATGTTATATTCGGATTAAAAGCAAGCTCTGAAAATTAAAAATATAAAAATTATGATTAAAATTAAATTTCCGAAATCGTTTTAAAAGCAATTTCATCTTATGCCTTGTCGGTTCCTGATTCCAAAAACATATAGATATGACATTGATATGTTTGGATTAAAAACACGTTCAGAGAGTTAAAAAGAATAGAGATATAGAAAAGCGTGCTATCCTCCTCAGCGCAACCGCTACCGCGCTTTTCTGGATTGTTAATGTCACTGTCTTTGCCACGAGCGGTGGACAGACGATGCTACGAGTGTACGGTCTTGCGGAAAAAATGCAATGCGTTCAGTTTCATTCTGTGAGTTCGACTGAGCTTGACTAAATGTTGTATTTTCGCCTTACGCGACTTGTTATTTTCTCTTTTACGATGTGAAACTTACAGCTTGTAGAGTTTGTTTGGCATATTAAGAAGGCTTTTATTTCATTTTTGTATTATTTTATTTTACTTTATTCTACTTTTGTTTATGTTAATTTGTTTGGTTTGGTTGATTTGATTTCATGTAATTTTATTTTTGTTTGCACTTTAATTTGTGACAAGAAAAAATCTTTTTCAAGACTTGTGAGAAACAAACCCTCCCTCTATATACATTTTGTTTGACGGTCTTTCAAGACACTCACCTTTTTATTTTATTTTATTTTTACTTGTTACTGTTTGGATTTTTTACAGCTTTTCACACAGCGAATGCATGACATCATTGAAATGTATTTAATCCATTTTTGGTAACATATTTTGTTGTGGTGCTTTTGTGTTGTGTTTGTTTTGGTTTTGAAAGTTACCTGGGCCTTGACGATTCATAAACAATAACTGAAGTCTGAATCGAGTTTTTTTGTATGTTGGAATAGGGAGTAACTCAGTAAGAGCTTTCCAAAGTTGTGAAGAGACAGAAAATGAAGGTGTGTGTGTGTGCGTGCGTGCGTGCGTGCTTGGATGTGTGTATTTTCTTTCTGTGGATAGATGTGTGTGTGTGTGTATGTGTGTGTCTGTCGGTCTGTCTGTCTGTCTGTCTGTTGGTGTGAAAGCAGTGGGTGGGGAAACTTGGTGGTAGGGGTTCAGGGAGTGGGGGGTCAGATACATAAACACGCTAGTACAGGATGTCAAATAAATGTGAAACTGACCTACAAGTAAATGTGTATGAACGTGTCCATAAGCAGTCTGCTTGTTAACGTTCTTAATGTTTCTGTATAAAACGTGTATACAAGAAAAATAATAAAAACACGCTCAAACCAAGTGTGTATGATGTGGGTGTTAAGTGGACGATGTTGTTAAACTTTTGTCCTGGAATCCCTCTCTCTGTTGTTGTCATTTACACAGACTTTCAGCATCTTCTTGCATTCTTTTTTCACCGTTCTCTTCATTGCAGTTGTGCTTTCTCTCCTTATGAAAAGGGAATAATCCCTATTAAAGGAAATCTTTGCTGAGCATTTGCCATACCTAATAACTTGTGTCTTGTATATATATATATATATATAACTAATAACTAAACACATGTATATATTTCTAGCTTCTTCACGTTATTCTTTCTGAAATAGCGTATGTATTCAGTAAACCAAAAGTAAGCTTTTGATAATCGAAACAGAGACAAAATTGTCTTTTGTGGTTGCAATTGAGAAATTGAGAGTGGGGAGGTCCTTAAATCTGATATAATAAATATTTATGTCAGATTTGATTCTTGATCGATTGAATTTTAGGTATGCATAGCTTACATAATATACACATTTCCCAGTGCTGAGATTTAAAAAAAAGGAAGCCAAACAGGAAAGTTGTTGCTATGGTAATGGTATAAGCACAAAGGAAGGAAACATTTGTCTTGCTCTCAGCAAAGTATTCAACTAATTCAATATACTCATGGTGTTACTGTATGTTATTGCCCTATTAGTATCAGTCCAGAACGCTGTTTTACATATATTGATATTGTATTCCTTTGGCTTTGAAAAAGACGATGGTGTGGTTAAGTTATTGTTGTTGACAAAACAGACTGATGGAATTTGACTTTGTGCTGTGCAGCTGGCCCCGAAAAATCACCCAGCGGGCAGGAGAGCAAGACTACCCCGACACCACCCCAGGAACAGCAACAACCAGCACAACAACAACAACCTCAACAGCAGCAACAGCCAGCCCCACCAGCACAGTCCGTTGCCCAGCCCACCCCCCCACAACGCGAAAGCCGTTACCAGGACAACTGGTGGCCCACGCCCAACATCGGAAGCAGCTCTGCGGCAGGCGACAACACCCCCACCCCTTCCCTCGCCCCCAACCCCATATCTTCCTCCTCCTCTTCTTCCTCTTCCTACCCGTCTTCCCACTCGGCGTTCACCGCGACCAACCCTTCCTACTTCCACTCCGGCCTCTCCCCGTTCTCCATGCCCCCCGCCCCGCAGAGCAGCTTCTCCATGATGGGGCAGGGACTGGGCATGCCCGGGTCCTACCCCTTCCTCCCCTCCTTCCACCCCGGCTTCATGGGAAGCCCCTTTAGCCAGGGCCTAGGAGGCGGCGCCACCGTTACAGGCTATCCGGGTAGCTCGGGGGGAAGCGCAGGTTATGGCTTCGGAGGTCAGAGTTCGTCCGACGGCCTGGGCGGCTTCCGCGCCCTCTTGGACGAGAGTCAGGATCGTGGGGGGTCCCAGCAACAGGCTGGCAGCGGTGGGATGGGAGTTGGGGGAGGTAGTGGCAGTTTGGTGTCAGATAGCGGTGGGTTAGGGCTGAGCGGGGCTGTAAGCACGCCGAGCAGTATGGGGGGAGGAGGGGGGATGAACGGGCTGCCCCACCCCCACCACCACCCCATGCAGTCTGCGTACGGCCAGGCGGGGATGTCGTCGCTAGGCTACCCGGGCCTGTTCCCCATGCTGAGTCCAGTCCCCAACCCCATGTTCATGCCCATGATGCCCTCGCCCATGATGGGCCAGCACTACCCCGGCATGCAGCCGCCCTCCCATAACCCCTCCGCCCCCCTCTCCGCCATGGGACACATGGCCGCTATGGGCTCCCACCTCGCCGCGCCAGGCTCGGGGCTACCGCCCTCTTCTGGAGGAGGAAACTAAACCCTGAGAACACCTACCTACCTACGCACGGATTTATCGTGAAGGCGCAAACTAAACCCGGAGGACACCCACCCTCGGGAGTTATTGTTGCTGAGGGTTTTCTGTTGCTGCTGATTAAGGATTGGGAGAGTTGAGGGGAGCAAGGAGAAAAGAAAGAATGTTTCCTATAACCGGGTTCCCACCAAGTGAAGAGCACAGACCTTACAGGTTTTCTGTGTGTGCTTCGGTCAGGGCTCCCACCACAAGAAACCTTGCTCTGAGGTCTGCACCAAGGCTGGCTGCCACTGAGGGTAGTTGCTGCTGTTTGTAGAGGATTCCAGGGAGCTGAACGGAGATAAAGCAATATCTCCCACAATCGGGCTGCCGGTGTCGATGGCACCAAGTGAAAAACAGGGTTCCTGTTCACTGGGTTTAGGGCTCTCACCGCCAGAGAGATGAGGAACTGAAATGTGCACCAAAGAAAGGGCTTGCGCGGTTGTTACAAATCTCATCAGGGATGCTTTGATTTTCTTCCTTTGTTCTTCTTTTTTCTTCTTTTTTTTTTTAAAGACTGATGGCAAATTTATCATCTGAGGGGAAATAATAAGATTCTGAGCCAGTTTTGAAAAGGATTCTTACACGCTTGCTAATGTTTTTGTTAAAGCTGCTGTTTCCGGAGTCATGTGAAAAAATGTGTGACAGTGTGTGCTCCTTTCTGTTGACGATAATGGTTGTTAAACAGGGTCACGTTTCTGAAAGGAATAATAAGTGTCCTGTTTTGGACTGTTTAGTTCTGATAGGGGTGCTGAAAGTTCTGATAGGGGTGCTGAAAGTTCTGATAGGGGTGCTGAAAGTTCTGATAGGGGTGCTGAAAGTGAAATGGAAAGGGAAATGCTGAAAATATCTGACTGAAGGTTCAAAACCTTTATTTGACTCACAGTGAACATGTTTCCGGGTTTTTTTTCTCCACAGAAAACTTTTCCATTTGGTTATCATATTTGATTTGCAAAAATGTCCTTGAATAATGTCAAAAGAAGGTGGAATCGCTTGCAACACCACCACATTTCTTTGTGTTTACTTTGAACGAGAATTAAAATCATTTCGTTGTGATTCCTATTGGAGCTTCACTGCCAGTTTGTACGACAAATTGTGTGTTTTGACACCTGCTTTTTTACTTGAAACTGAACATCGGGAATGAAAGTGACTGCTGGAATTGTGACAAGTCACCGGACTTATACTGACAAGGAGTGAGACAAATTACACTGGAACAATCATGATTGAAAAATGTGCAAAATGAGAATGACGCACCCAATTGTTGACTTACTAGTAATACTACTATGACTTGTGATGAGTTTGATGAGAAGACAAATCATGCAGTATTGAACTATTTCACCTGGACCTGAAGATGACCCATACTTTTCAGATTGTGAACTTGGTTTTAACTATACAATTCATTGTTGATGTTTGTGCTTTCCCCCCATGCAGCGAGGAAGACGATTCACCAATCAATGGATCGTGGTGTGGAACAGACAATGTGAATCATGATCATTTGTGTAGCAAGTTTGTGTGTGTGTGCGTGTTTGTGTGTGTGTGTGTGCGTGTTTGTGTGTGTGCGTCCGTATGTGTGTATGTTGAACAGCTTTAAAAGCAAATGTGCAAGAAAACATCACCAAAAATTGGCAAGACACGAAGCTTGCTTTGTAAAATTGTTCCCTTAGTCATTTTTCATTCAGGATTTGTGTATGGCCATCTGTGAAATTACTGTTTGAAGTTGGTCTCTGCTGTACTAATGCTGATGTGTGTATTTGTGTGTGTGTGTGTGTGTGTATCCGTGTGTGTGTGTGTGTGTGTATGATGTTTTAAAGTGTCTACTTTTACAGCTGAAAATGTTAAAATACTTAATGATACATGCGCAGGATTATGTTTGTGTCTAATATTGGTGTCAGGAACAATGGAATATTGGAAGTGTTCGTAGATTTTTTTTTTAAATTTGATTTTGTACATGGGCAGTCCAAAGATACTGATCACGCTTATCACATGTATTATTTTGAGATATGCACCGATCTCGTTTTACCAATATTTTGAGGTCATAGAGATCAAGAAAATAATGTCTTATTCCAATTTTTTTTTTATTTCATTCTAGAATTTTCTTTGAAAAATCAATTTTAAATCTTGACGTTTATTGTTTTGCAGTGCACATAAATTGAATGAAATGATCCTTGTGCTAAAATAACGTGGCTTTTGTGGTTCTGCATCTTTAAGGTTTGTGTGTGTGATGACATGTGAGATGGTTTGTGTGTGTGATGACATGTGAGATGGTTTTTTCTGCTTTATTTTATCGGTTTTTGTGAAAAGAGTGCAAGTTTGTAAACTTTGAAACATGTTTTCGACATTGCAACCAACAGATGTCTTGGTCTGTGAGTAATAGGAACAGTTCTGACTGTTGTGGAACAAAATGTCAACGACACGCTAAGTTGAGAATTTGGATGTGGAATGCAGTATTTAGTGTTTGTTTGCTTAGGTCTTTTTAGAAAATGTTATTGCTGAGGAAAGGTCCTCTTCTATGAGTCAGCAAATGGTGCTTGAAACACACACACACACAAACACACAGACAAACACACATACACACACACACACACACCACACACACACACACACACACACACACACACAGACAAACACACACACACACACACACACACACACACACACACAAACAGACAAACACAAACAGACAAACACACACACACACACACACACACACACACAAACAGACAAACACACAGACAAACACACACACACACACAAAGACCAACACATGGGCACGCACACACACACACACTCACTCACATTCTGTAATTCCTTGGCATTTTGTTTTATTAGTAATAGTAGAACAGTTTCTGGAAAATGACACAAAAACCATTGTAAATTGAGTAACTATTGCATTGACATCTGGTATTGGTACAGAAAACATGTTTCAATGGTCACTTGATGATTCATTCCTCAAGTTGTCAACTTTGCCATCGTACAACTTCAGCGTTTGCCATCTGAATACATCTCGTTATTCGACATGAATTCTTAGGTGAATATTTTGTTAGATTTGTTTAAGATGTTCAGATGTTTAGTTGCACAGTGTGTGCTTTGAACATGACTTGAACGCTGACTCGGCTAATTGAGTGATTGTGCAACTATGTAGTGACAATGTTTATCGTTGAAGACTGACGCGTGTATTGAAAACATATCTCCACCAGGATCAGATGATCGATACAGACTTTGCTTCATTGCCATGGTTACATGAAGAAGTTTGGGATCATACACAAATGGCAATTTTGTGCGCTTGTGAGGTCACATAATTGACTTGTTTCTTGGTCAGAGTGTGGCTATTTTTGTTCTTTCCATAGGCAACGTATAAATTGTACTGGCTCTGAATAAAACTGTGCGCTGGTTTCATACGATGTGCTTATATGCTAGACCATGCTCTGTTTAACAAATGAATGTAGGATGTTGCCACTTGATCAGATTCTAGTCGATTTTGTTGTGTACATACTCTTGTACAAAGTTGTAAATAGTGTGTGTTGTATACTTGTACATCAGGGCAAACTGCTTACTTTCACCGTAGTTGGTGGCTTTTGTTTTTATCTGAATCAAACAGGTGGGTTTTTTAGAACAAAACATAAGGTTTTGAGCGTTTGTTGGAGCAACTTTGTAAAACTGGAAATGATATGAGTCTACAGATTGTTTGTGGTGGTGAAGATTTCTTTGTAGGTACAGCCTCTTGGCTCTTATTTTGGTTAATATTATTGTCTTTTTTTTCAAAGAATAAATTATGAGTATGAATTCTCAGTGTGAATAATGTCATGACCTCTGTGGTATGTTATGCACTCTGAGGGGTGTTCTGGTTCTGCAGTCAAAGTGTGTCATCATTTTCATTTTCTCTGACTCGTCAGAATTTTATGGGACCATTGATATTGTCTACATTTTACTACACTTTTGTTCATGAATTATTTTAGATGTTCCATGGTCAGAGATAACTTACCTACATTGTTGTTCATGAATTATTTTAGATGTTCCATGGTCAGAGATAACTTACCGACATTGTTGTATCCGAAGAGCCTGAAATGATTGTATTCAATTCTGAGATAGTATAGACATGCATGAGCTTTTTATGTCTTCTCGGTAGAATATATTTTTAAAAATTGAGGCAAATGTGTACTTGATGGTTAGAATGATGTACATGTATTATGACGAAAAAAATGACCAGAGCATTATTTTGTACCAGTATTGTCATGTGGTGATCGACAAGAAGAAGAAGAAGATGTGGTGAGCAAAACAATGGGCAACTTTCTCTCTTGTTGCACAGCTTGTATGGTAGACTCTTCAATCCTTGATGTAAGATTATAGATGGGGGTGGGTGGGGGGTGACTCTTACTCCTTTTATATTCTTTTCTTCCAGATATATGGTTGTGTATTTCTCTTTTTATAACAAGGCGGCAAATCTTGGGGGGGGGGGGGGGGGGGGGGGGGGGGGGTTGGTTCTTTGGGAAGTTTTTTTTTTCTTTTTGTCTTTTTTAACTCAGGAGTAGATTAGATGGAGGGGGTGCACGGAGCATTGTATGTACGAGAGAATTTTAAAGCACGAGAAAGTGGAATTATATATATATGTATAGGCAGTTTTAGTTTTAGTGAGATGGAGAAAGGGGAGACGGGTAAAACACTCATGAAAGTCAATGCAACGTTATGTTTCTTGTTGGCTTTTTATATTTAGTCAAGTTTTGACTAAATATTTTAACATCGAGGGGGAATCGAAACGAGGGTCGTGGTGTATGTGCGTGTGTGTGTGCGTGTGTGCGTGTGTGTGTGTGTGTGTCTGTGTGTGTGTGTAGAGCGATTCAGACTAAACTACTGGACCGATCTTTATGAAATTTGACATGAGAGTTCCTGGGTATGAAATCCCCATACGATTTTTTCATTTTCTTGATAAATGTCTTTGATGACGTCATATCCGGCTTTTCGTGAAAGTTGAGGCGGCACTGTCACGCCCTCATTTTTCAACCAAATTGGTTGAAATTTTGGTCAAGTAATCTTCGACGAAGCCCGGACTTCGGTATTGCATTTCAGCTTGGTGGCTTAAAAATTAATTAATGACTTTGGTCATTAAAAATCTGAAAATTGTAAAAAAAAATAAAAATTTATAAAACGATCCAAATTTACGTTTATCTTATTCTCCATCATTTGCTGATTCCAAAAACATATAAATATGTAATATTCGGATTAAAAACAAGCTCTGAAAATTAAATATATAAAAATTATTATCAAAATTAAATTGTCCAAATCAATTTAAAAACACTTTCAATGTTTCATCTTATTCCTTGTCGGTTCCTGATTCCAAAAACATATAGATATGATATGTTTGGATTAAAAACACGCTCAGAAAGTTAAAACAAAGAGAGGTACAGAAAAGCGTGCTATCCTTCTTAGCGCAACTACTACCCCGCTCTTCTTGTCAATTTCACTGCCTTTGCCATGAGCGGTGGACTGACGATGCTACGAGTATACGGTCTTGCTGAAAAATGGCATTGCGTTCAGTTTCATTCTGTCAGTTCGACAGCTACTTGACTAAATATTGTATTTTCGCCTTACGCGACTTGTTGTTTTTGTCAGAAGGCTTGAAGTTTGTACCAGTCATTTACATGAGTCAGTGTTGTTGACTGAAGCAAAGAGAACTTGAAGAAACGTGTGCACGTCTTTCCTTGCAGTACATCTCAAATATTCTTCTTCTATACTTATTGAAATTATTTATAAAAAGGTTGGAGCACGAAGTATGTCTGTAGGCCCATAAGGACTTGAGAATTTTTAGTGACTATTTTCACACACCGCTGTTAATCACCTGCTACTTAATCCTTATTTAGAATCAAATGTTTGTGTTGATTGCATGTTACCCAGGGTTGGGTGACATCGTGTAAATAATTGTATGATAAAACGTAGCTGTATTTATGTGTTGCGTCTTATTCCTTTCCTCCACATTAACATGCATGTCCGACGTCTGTAGATGCCGCATGAACAGAAATCTGGTTGTTGTATCAACACCAGAGTGTGTGTGTTTTTCTCTCCCCCCCCTTCCCCACACTCCCAGCCCCCATTTTCCTTCCCATTTTACCTGTCATTTTTTTGTGGTTATTTTATCATGTCAATTTTTCAAATTTGTCATTCCTGGATGTTAAATTCAGTTTGGTCATCTTGGACCCCTCTTACCCTTAGCGTTGGTTACCTTTCCAATCCCTGCAAAACATTGTTCACATATTATTTTCCATGCCAGTCAGTTCACACTTTTCCATCTCATTTTTTCTCTGAGAATCAAACTTCTTTCGTGTATGTGTCAGGTAATTCGATTGTTCCCTCAGATATTGCATTCTTCACTAAATAAAACTTGAATAATGAAGTGTATGTGTCGAGTAGTCCGGTTGTTCCCTCAGATATTGTATTCTTCACTAAATAAAACTTGAATAATGAAGTGTATGCGTATGTGTCAGGTAGTTCGGTTGTTCCCTCAGATATTGCATTCTTCACTAAATAAAACTTGAATAATGAAGTGTATGCGTATGTCAGGTAGTTCGGTTGTTCCCTCAGATATTGCATTCTTCACTAAATAAAACTTGAATAATGAAGTGTATGCGTATGTGTCAGGTAGTTCGGTTGTTCCCTCAGATATTGTATTCTTCGCTAAATAAAACTTGAATGAGTTTTTGTCTTCCATCATTATGTCTCATTGTGCAAAGCGTCGGACATACGGAGAGCAGGTTTGCACGTTGTCTCAGTCACTCCCTCTCCCCCAGCCAGACAAATGTTTTTTATTGCCCAGTGGATGTTTGCAGATAGCTTTGTGTTTGGTTACTTCAGTGTCGTGCACAATGTAATAAATGGTTATGTGTATAACAATATTACTCTTCTGCTTTTACATTTGTGTTTGTGGCATGTGACTGTGCGAGTGCTTGTGTGTATTTTCAATGTGTGAGTATGACTGTGAGTGTTTGTGTGTATTTACAATGTGTGTGTGTGTGAGTGCTTGTGTTATTTTCAATGTGTGTGTGTGTCTCAGTGTGTGCGTCAGTACATGTGCGAGCTTGTGTGTGACTGTGTGTCAGTTGCAGAGTGTGTGTCACGGTGTGTGACACTGTACGCAAGTGCCTGTTAACTCAGAATGTGTGTGTGCGAGTATCTGTGTGTTGGGCAGACGGTGAAAACTACAAGAGATCAAGAATCTTAATCTGATCAAACAAGACAAAACATCAAAATCTGATCAACAAAACAAGACAAAACATCAAAATCTGATCAACAAAACATCAAAATCTGATCAACAAAACAAGACAAAACATCAAAATCTGATCAACAAAACAAGACAAAACATCAAAATCTGATCAACAAAACAAGACAAAACATCAAAATCTGATCAACAAAACAAGACAAATCATCAAAATCTGATCAACAAAACAAGACAAAACATCAAAATCTGATCAACAAAACAAGACAAAACATCAAAATCTGATCAACAAAACAAGACAAAACATCAAAATCTGATCAACAAAACAAGACAAAACATCAAAATCTGATCAACAAAACAAGACAAAACATCAAAATCTGATCAACAAAACAAGACAAAACATCAAAATCTGATCAACAAAACATCAAAATCTGATCAACAAAACAAGACAAAACATCAAAATCTGATCAACAAAACAAGACAAAACATCAAAATCTGATCAACAAAACAAGACAAAACATCAAACCTCACACAATCTTGGTGTTTCTTAAAATTTATTGCAACCGAGTCAGTAAGAGCATTATGAAAAGAAAACAGCAAAACCTGGTCAGAACTGTACAAGACACAAAAAAAAGACAAAGAATACAGTGTAGCGTGATGACAATTAACAGACGTGTACACACCACCCACACTCCCTGCGGGCAAGGTTATTCCCATACACTCTTTACACTGACCATCAGACCCAGTGCCCACACTTCTTGGACTACATCGCCAGCCCATCTTTTCAACTTATACTATTGAGCTTGCAGAGAGCATAGTTTCAGTTAATCAAGTAAAACTAGGAATCCTCATCACACAATCTTTTCAACATTGACTGTTCCTGTCGCCGAGACAACACTGGCAGTAAGTTGAGTAGAAGTGAGAATTATCAACATATCATCTTTTCAATTCTTATCTCACAGAGGGACATCATGAAATCATGATATTCTGAGTTCAAAACATGACACCTTTTAACTTAGACTGTTCATTTTGGAGACAGAACTGGCAATTAGTGAAGCAAAACTCAATCTGTTCCACATGGGCTTTGTAGGTAGCACAGACACAATTGGCAATTAGTCGAGTGAAACTATAACTCATCAACACACAGGTGCCCTAATATTCCAGTACAGCCAGAGGGTTACACAAAGGAGTTATATCTATATACATTTCATCACATGGTCAATATTGTTTAATTATAGAATACGGTAACCTTGAAACCCAGAACAGACTGTAAGGTTCAAAAATCAAGAATCAAACAAGATTTAAGATGAACTAACTCGGGGATATATGTCACCATTTTTTTTCTTTTGAAGAATCTGTGGAGAACAGTGTTTCACGTCCGCCAATAAGTAACAACCTTTTAGAATAGTTGAGCCTTTAAAGGAAACTGTAGTAATCAACTTAAGCAAGCAAATAACTTGCTGTTAAAACCATAGCAATATTAACTATTTACTCTCTGTACCACCAGCACTGGGAATGACTGTCTGATTAATGCAATATGTAATGCTCAATTAAAAAAAAATCTCACACAAAAAAAACTCAGATCTGGTCAAGTATCTAACTGTGAGTGATGATGATATTGACAATAACAATGACAATCTTCGATGACACTAATAATTACTTGTTATCAAATTCAACAACACTAATGCTTCACCACTGATTTCCCACCTAACTAATACAAAATAAAAAAATAAAAAAATAAATAAAGAAGAAAATAAAAACGAAGAAAAGTACAGTCCATGGAACTGAAAAGTATGAGCTATATCCGATTACGCGAGTGTGCAGTCTGATGAAAATGATGCAACATTTGATACAAAGTCGACACACCTGACATTCACACGTGACATGTACACATTCAGTTTCGACAGTGACCTTCTTTTCCTCTTCAGCTAGGCTGAGAAAAATATTTTAGGAATCATCCTCCAGTTATATATAATATATAAAAGTACTTCCACCTCATGTTTAACTTTTCATTTTTGTCGTTCTTTTATTTCCTGCTTGAAAAATGCATAACTTGTACGGTAGTCAATCCCTATTGGCTTGCAGACACAGACTCGTACACCCACACACAAAAAGAAAAAAGTAACTGACAGGTCCCATGACTCATAATACACCAACATGAACAAATTACACTGATCAAAATTGAAATAAATCGGCATACCTAGAAGCTGTGAATAGTGCGAATATCAAAAACATGCACATGCAAAAATAGTGTTAATAGTACGCAATCAGTGGTGGGGGTATACTTTACAGGAGCGAGAAAGAAACAATTTAATATATTTCTTTAAGTGGCAAGTTTGAGAACCATCTTTTTGCTTGACTAATTGTACATATAAAATGAATGAACACCTTATTCATTTCCACAATACCTGCACAGACATACACATCTTCCATATTCCAAACATTGTATTTAAACCAAAATGGCTTGTACATGTTACCGAAGGAAAATGAAAACAAACTCTGCTTAATTAAACCGTAAGTATAACCTTTCTCCTAATCAAATATGTGCACTGGAACTTGAACGTCAAAAAGTAGCAAACATTTTGGAAAAACATTGCTAGGATTATTGAACAAATCCACTAGGTTTTAACATATTTTAGTTCTGCGAGACTGGGTTTAACATGGCTAAAGACAACAACAGGCTTTGGCCATTAAAGGGAGTTAAGTAACGACAGTATAGTCATGAGAGAAGACATACCAAATGTTAGTTTACACTTGGAGACCACACAGAAAAAAAATCAAAGAAAATTAGTGTTGATTAAATTACAAAAGATGTCCAAATGGCACCTAAGGAGACATTAGCATTGAGCGAAAACAATCCACTTCAGCCGTATTTATTCTCCTATCACTTCCTTCATTGCCACGCATTTAGCGTCACTGCACTCATACCACTCCTTTTACTTACATCAACGTTTCTGTTCGGGGCCCGACCCATCATCCAAGTCAGCCACAGTAACAGTGTATCACAAAGCTTCACTTCAAAAGCACTTCCAGACACTATAAAAGAAAAATCACTCACTCCAGCCTGAAAGTAAATCTATCTCAAACACCTGATAATTCACACCACTGCTAAAGTGTCGTCAGCGATCTGTCATGCTGGAAGAATACCACAGCCAGGCTAATCCAGATCACATTGTGCAACATCACATTTTGATGATTTTGACATCCCATGGGTTTGCCGAAACTACAATTTCTTACTTCAAATTCAATGAGGCCAAAGAGAGAGAGTGAGGGAAATCTCTTTTTCAGTATTTCTGGTGCAACCTCCATGTATTCTTGCAACAATACCACACCAATCAAGAAGAAAAAAGCTGTTCTTTTCATATAAATATATCTCCTTTAAACAAAATCTCGGCCTGCGTATTTCATGAACAAGACAATTTTTATTTTGTTTTGTAAAGAGCCTTTTCTTTTCATACATTTTCTCCCCAAACTTCTCTGCCTTTCTCTGATGCACAGTTCAAATTCCAATCCTATTGTGCAGAGAAATGAAGGCGAACTACCAATCACACTTTTCTATCTAAAAGAATCAAATTCTTTCTGGACTGTCTTGCTCCAAGGATGCTCCTGGAGTTTATTTTCTTCACCAAATTGCCATTGGTTGGCATCATTTCTCCCTCACAGTGAAAAAGTTCCGCAATTCTGCTGAAACAACGGCAAAGTTTTGGGCGATTTGAAAAATAGTTTCGGCATTTCAGATACAACAAACAAAATCCTTTAACTCTGTAAGTCATTTAAATTTTGGCCCAACAAATCCGCGCGATGAACATGCAACAGTCCAGGACAGCGCGTAAAATGAACAACACCCTTCTCTCGCTGCACGGCCAGCCTCTTCTACCCTTCCCACGCACTGATAATAACGGTGCTGCACGGCCAGCAGGTGCTACACGGCCAGCCTCTTCTACCCTTTCCACGCACTGATAATAACGGTGCTGCACGGCCAGCGTCACCTACCCTTTCCACGCACTGATAATAACGGTGCTGCACGGCCAGCATCTTCTACCCTTAACACGCACTGTTAATAACGGTGCTGCACGGCCAGCCTCTTCTACCCTAAACACGCACTGTTAATAACGGTGCTACACGGCCAGCCTCTTCTACCCTTAACACGCACTGTTAATAACGGTACTACACGGCCAGCCTCTTCTACCCTTAACACGCACTGTTAATAACGGTGCTGCACGGCCAGCATCTTCTACCCTTAACACGCACTGTTAATAACGGTGCTGCACGGCCAGCATCTTCTACCCTTAACACACACTGTTAATAACGGTGCTGCACGGCCAGCCTCTTCTACCCTTAACACGCACTGCTAATAACGGTACTGCACGGCCAGCATCTTCTACCCCTCCCACGCACTGATAATAACGGTAGCACCAGAGAGAGAGAGTGTGTTGAGAAGGATCTACATTCAGTGCTCAGTCTCTCACAGTGACAGGAAAAGAAAAGAGCAAAACATTGGGTGCAAAATGGCGCGTGTGGACCTTTAGAGTGTGTGCGTTGTGTTGGTCTGTAACCTGATGCCCTTCAACAACGCAATAAATACAGCCAAACATTTGCAAAGCAGTCAAGAGTTGACATGGAATTGAGGCACATGCAGAGTAGTTGGGAAGGTGAAAACAGGAAGGCAGGTTGCGGAGGGGTGAAGGGGAAAAAATCTGTTTGTACATACATATTAGTTAATCAACCCGCACACATTAAAGACTGCTAACTACAAAGATTAAACAAAGTTTTTTACACTTGCATTTAAAAAATATACATAAAACAGAATAGTACGCATGATTTGAAAGAACATGTCTTCTGCCACCAAAGAAGCTTAGTACACTTTCACTTCAAACTATTCAACCAACCAAGAATAACTCAAAACCTGATAGTTTAACGTCTAAACATTGAATGCTTTGCTTATGGTTAATAGACGCACGCAGTTACTGTAGTGGTACTGAATGAGCAGGAAGAAACGGATAAAATCATAAAATAAAATAAAAATAAGGACAAAAGAAAAGAGCATGCATGATGTTTGGTGAGAAAAGGTGGTGGCAGAGGCGGGGGCTGAAATAAAAAGCAGAGAAACAAAAACGTGACTGTGTTGATGGGGGGGGGGGGGGGGGGGGGGGGGAGGGGGCATGGGAGGGTGGAGGGGGAGGGGGCATGGGAGGGTGGAGGGGGGAGGGTCTGTGTCAGCCACAAGACAAAACAGCCGGGGGAGGGGGGGGAGTGTGACGTAGAAAACAGCCGAAAATGACCGTGAATAAATGCCTTCACTTTTGCCGTCAGATGGACTGCTACTCAATCAACACCTACCGTATATTAAAAAATGATATATTTCGTACACTCAGCCGCCCCTACATTTCACTCAACGCTAACTCTGCTTTACAAGCACACTCAGCCGCCCCTACATTTCACTCAACGCTAACTCTGCTTTACAAGCTCACACGCACAAAACGCTCTCCCAACGGGGCTACATTTTCTTCTGTCCAGAATAACAACAAGCGATGCAACATCCCCCGCCCACCACCACCATCGCAGCCACAAGCCAAGGCATTTACACACCGCAGACATCAACAACGGGTCACAACAATCCCAGTCTGTGCCACACACAGATAGCCTGCACAATTGGGGTTTTAGTCCAATGGGGTTTTCCTTTATTCAGACCTCAGGGTTTTTTTCACACAAGAAAGGGAGCAAGATGATAGATTTGAAGATTTTGTGTTTTGGCCCTCTAGGTTTTCCATTTGGTCCTAGGGGATTTCCACACAAGAAAGCAAGCAAGCAAGACAACAGGTTCGGAGATTTTGTGTTTTAGTCCTCAAAGTTTTCTGTTTAATCCTGAGGGTTTTCTGTTAAGTCCTTGGGGATTTTCCACACAAAAAAGCAAGATGATAAGTTTGCAGTGTTTGTGTTTTCGTCTTCTGGGTTTTCTTTCCTGGGGGTTTTCCCATTTAGTCCTCCAGGTTTTCCATTCAGTCCTTCTGGGTTTTCCACACAAAGAAAGGGAGCAAAAGTTGCAGGAAGCAGAAGAGATGTTGAGATGTTGTGTCGATAGCGACAAGTGTTGCCCTGTACATGCAGCCGACCGCCAGCAGCAGAAAGTGGAAACAGCCGCTGACGGGTCGACTGGTCTTTGATCCCTTTCTTCATGAAAAGTGTGAGGAGCGGCATGGCATGGTGGTGGTTTGCAGCCGTCCTGTCCAGGTGTCCGTCAGAGAGATGAGCTAATGCTGCACACCAAACATTCAGTATTTAGTCAAGTGGAACGGGCGTTAAATGCTGCACACCAACCATTCAGTATTTAGTCAAGTGGAATGGGCGTTAAATGCACAATTGAGTGAAGAAAGTGACTGGTCAAAATTGAAGAATGGTACAAATGTTATTCCCAATACACGACATGTAACAATTAATAGTAAACAACAAGGATAGAGACTCAAAAGCTGATATCATGTGACCGTGAATTGGTGAATTATGTAATTCTTGTGACCGTGAATTGGTGAATGATGTAATTCATGTGACCGTGAATTGGTGAATGATGTAATTCACGTGACCGTGAATTGGTGAATGATGTAATTCATGTGACCGTGAATTGGTGAATGATGTAATTCACGTGACCGTGAATTGGTGAATGATGTAATTCATGTGACCGTGAATTGGTGAATGATGTAATTCATTCACTAGTGATGCGGAATGGGTGTTACATGCACAATAGACAATATTGGGGAAATAACTCTTCAAGCTTTTTATGGCTAGTGAAAGAGTGAATCCTCTTGCTTTTAGTCAGCCAAACTTTCCCACATGACATTCTAGGTCAGTCAGCAGTGAGAAGTGTGTGTGAAACACGTGGACAAGGAGCATGTGGAGAAAGCTTGCCTCACCAAAAGCAAAGTAGTCATTCTTTTACAAGCCATGCAAACCCCACACTTATTTCCCGAGTTTTCTATCATCAATGTCTGAAATCAGAGACCAACAGATGATTGAATGAAATGGTTACTTAAAACAGAATAAATTAAAGAGAATGCAGGAAAGGATGAACACACTATTTAGTGGCGAGCTTTGGTACAACATACCTCTTCACATCTCTGTATTCACCCCCCCCCCCCCCTCACCAGAGCAAACACACACACACACACACACACACACACACACACACACACACACACACACACACACACACACACACACACACACAGAATGCCAGAAACAAAACATACTATAAAACTCGCCTCATTTTAACAAAAACCGTTGAAAACAAAACTTGAATGAAGATTGGTAGAAGAAAAAGATAGCATAATAAATTGAGAGTACTCACGATACATGATGCTATTCAGAGGACGGTGCATCCCTTTTTGGATTTTGTGCGCTTGCCGTTCTGCTCTGGGCTCTTCTTGTTGATCTGACGTACCAAGTCCATGAAGATCTGGGGACACAACGTTTAATACATGAGTCTCTGAAATACAATGTTCTGTGCCCAACGTATAACACAGTTTCTCTTAAAACATAGAGGAAAGCCGGAAAACAACCATAGTGATCATTCTGTGGACATTATTTCAGGCGTTAACTGATCAAAACAATATCAACATGTCATCCCACTTGCTGCATTTGTCAATTGAAATACAGTAAACCCTTTTTTGGGGGGGCACCGCTGACGCAGAGAGACGTTCAGAAATATCTAAAATCTCCCTCCTATAGCATTGTCTCAAAACGAAAGTGATAAGAGTTGTCCGTCCCTGACATAGCCCGCGGCGCTGTCGGCGGGTAGTTCCGGTTGTTTTGTTTACGTCTAAAATGGCTGAACGAGAGAAGAAGATAAGTGGTGGAGGGAAACGTCACTGTGTCTGCTGTTCAAACTACGCGGGTAAAGACGTTGAAGGGCGGATTATCATGCGGTTCCATTTTGCAAACACAAACCGGAACTACCTGCCGTTCCAGGGGCACAACTCTGTCCGACTATCGCGTTAGTTTCGAGACAGTGCTATACATCCAGACTTTCTTGTGGATCTAGCAATATATGTGAAAAAGACGACGAGCTACAAACGTAAGGTAACTTGCTTAGTAAAGAAACCACTGTTCTCACCTCGCTGACGTTGATTCTGGCCTTGGCCGAGGTCTCCAGGAAGGCGCAGTTAAAGTGACGAGCCAGGTTCTGGCCTTGGTCCTTGCCCACCACACGCTCGTCCTCAAGGTCACACTTGTTGCCCACCAACAGCATGGGCACCTGGGACACGCAGCACACACACAATCAACCATCAGTAGACCATCTTGACAAATAACTCAGCTTTCAGGACACGCAGCACACACACAATCAACCATCAGTAGACCATCTTGACAAATAACTCAGCTTTCAGGACACGCAGCACACACACAATCAACCATCAGTAGACCATCTTGACAAAGAAGTCAGCTTTCAGGACACGCAGCACACACACAATCAACCATCAGTAGACCATCGTGACAAAGAAGTCAGCTTTCAGGACACGCAGCACACACACAATCAACCATCAGTAGACCATCTTGACAAAGAAGTCAGCTTTCAGGACACGCAGCACACACACAATCAACCATCAGTAGACCATCTTGACAAATAAGTCAGCTTTCAGGACACGCAGCACACACACAATCAACCATCAGTAGACCATCTTGACAAAGAAGTCAGCTTTCAGGACACGCAGCACACACACAACCATCAGTAGACCATCGTGACAAATAAGTCAGCTTTCAGGACACGCAGCACACACACAATCAACCATCAGTAGACCATGGTGATCAGCTTTCAGGCTTTGTGGAAGAGTGGCTTTCCCTTCATGTTCCTTGCTTCCCCTAGTTACACCGAGGCAAGCTTCACGCCACATTGATGGTCAATCACTAGCCAACGGAATGTCTCAGCTGTGGGAATCTGTACCAGCGCTATCATGCTAAGGCCAAAAAAAAAAAATTGTCTGTTTCTGGTAACATGGCTAAAAAAAATAGGGATTTTTTCTCCCCCCCCCCCCCCCCCCCCCCCCCCCCCCCCCCCAAATGTAGACCAATAAAACTAACTTTAAAAATCGCGCAAAGAGACTGGATTCACTATACATAGAGACAAGACACTCAACACATTTACAAATCTGTGACAAAGACTGAAAGAGTATGACATGTTTTTCTTTGTTTACCTGGTCTGATATTTCCATGATGAAACAGAAAAGAAGACTTGAGGCAGGTTTCATGGTATTAGGCCATTTTGATAGTCTCAGATTTGCTTAGTCTTTTAAATCCATATCTGTGAGAATCTGCTGTATTTGTTGTATTAACATGCAAACTAGTTGTTGTTTAAATACTTTTTTGAAAATAAAAGTTGAATTTTTTTATAATGTGTTTATTTATGTGCGTGTGAATGGTGGCGATCGTCAAAATACGGACGGATGAATTTACTTTTGCCACAGCATCACTAAACAAAGAACTAAATTCCAACACACACATGCACAAGTATCAATGCTGTTGTGGTTGAGAGTGCCAGAACACATTGAAATGATTGTTTTTCAACAACAATCGATATCCATAACACAAATTCTAACTTATACTAGCTCCGCAAAAAAAATGTATGGGGATTCGGATCTGTCCGTCCGCATAGCGATATCAAGAGCATCGAAACTAATTGTGATTTCACAGGACAAAAACACAAGTTTACCTAATTTTGTATACTGTAAATACAAGTTTGTGCACCCTTGAAGTGAGTTATAATGTTGCCGAGGTCAATTTGCCCTTGATCGAGGCACGGTGACCCGAGTTTCAAAGTTGCGATCCTGTCCGTCTAAACAATGTAACGATCGCCACTTTTTTCTTTTCATTCAAAAACTAACCGTTTGGGGAGGAAGTGACCTCACGTTGTTTTACGTTGACGCTCGCGCTCGACAGAAAAAGACCGCAACAGTTTTTCAGTTAAAAAAATCGCAAAGTAATTACATTTTCTGAGGTTTTCTAGTGTCCGTCTAGTAACAATCGCCACTCTAACGATCGCCACTGAGTGTTGAAGTCACATTTAACTCCATTTTCGACTGTTTTAAGAAACTATTTTGACGCTCAATCGTCACGTTTCAGTGTCGAAACACGTACTGTGCATTTGCAATCAGCCGGTGTGTCCAAACTGAAATGCGAGTGATGCCTAGATTTGTGGCGATCGCTCACGTGGTTGACGGACAGAAATACCTTCTTAGGGGGTAGGGGAACAGTTACTCCTCCATACAATAATGGTGTTTACAAATGATTGCAAACTTGTCTCTTTATAAACTGTTCAGACATGTCTTCTCTTTAATAATTTTCAGTTTTGCTCGGTTTGTTAATCAGGAGCACCCTGCAGTAAATGTTTCATCTGTGACAATGCTCGAAATGTTGACGTAATTCCAATGCCCATATCCTTCTCTTGTTACCTCATCTAGCCAAAACCATTGAAGATAGAAAGACATTTATTGAACAAACTAGATGCACAACACCAGTCTTAACACGTTTTGGTCTTACATGTATATGAAAATATTGATGGCCAAGGAATGGTTTGAAAAAAAAGACGGTTTTTCCCTTCAAAACGGTCTAGGTCTGCCGGAAGTCGTATTTTTTCAAACCATTCATTTGAGAATCAATATTTTGATATACATACAAGAACAAAACTTGTTAAGAATGATGTGGGGCATATTTTTTGTTCAATAAATGTCTTTCTATCTTCAACGGTTTTGGCTATATGAGCTATATGCATGCATAGGATGACCGTATTGCTTTTTTTGCGTTTTCAGGGTATGCCGCTTTGCGCCTGGTTTTTAGATATAAATAAGGACCAGGACTATAAAAACAAGAAGAGCAAACGCTCGATCGAGTCACTTTCGCAGTTCTGAATATTATATGAGGCATCAGATGGACAGGAAGAAATTGCTATTCACAACAGAATACAGATGTAAATAATTTGATGTAAAGAATAATCCTATAAAGTTTGAATCAAATCCGATGAATAGTTTCAGAGATATGATATTTCAATTTTTTTCCTTCAAGACATACCTGTGACCTTGAAAAAGGTCAAAGGTCACCAAAGCAGACGTCAAAGTGTAGAGGTCACTGGGAGTCACGTTCACATAAAATTTGAGCCCGGTCACTTTTATAGTTTCCGAGAAAAGCCCAACGTTAAGTTGTGTGTTGCCGAACAGAAAAGGCTAGTTATCTCCCTTGTTTTTCTGATAACGTTCGTAAAAGGCTACAGATGTAAATACTTTGATGTAAAGAATAATCCTACAAAGTTTCAATCACATCCGATGAACTTTGTCAAAGATATAAAATGTCTAATTTTTCCTTTGACGCTGACCTGTGACCTTGAAAAAGGTCAAAGGTCAACGAAACCATCGTTAAAGTGTAGAGGTCATTGGAGGTCACGACTAAACAAAATATGAGCCGGATCGCTTTGATAGTTTCCGAGAAAAGTCCAACGTTAAGGTGGTGTCTACGGACGGCCGGCCGGACGGCCGGCCGGACGGCCGGCCGGACGGCCGGCCGGCCGGACAGACTAACACTGACCGATTACATAGAGTCACTTTTTCTCAAGTGACTCAAAAATTACTGTTTTTAGTTGTAACAAACTCACTTTGTTGGAAAAACATGTCCTTTGAATTGTGTGCCAACATTTATTTTGTAGAATTTGAGTGTGTAAATAGTAAATTGCTGAACACAATACTGTGAAACCTGCCTTGAGACATCTTACATCTTGAGCTTGGACAAATGGGAAAATTTTTTGAGTTTGGAAAAAAAAAGTTTAGGGTCGGCGCCGAAATTTAGGGTCGGTCGGGTGACCAGAAACAGACAATTTTTTTGGGGGGGCCTAACGATCGGCATCCCAGCGCTATCATGCTAATGATTGGCATCCCAGCGCTATCATGTTAGCATGCTAACGATCGGCATCCCAGCGCTGATCTGTGCTTTCTACATAGTCTACTCAATTAAACGCTCTTCTTTGCTCGAAAGCATTGCAAATGGGATTAAGTGTTTACCATGTGCTACCATGTCATTGTAGAGTTATATAGACCAAGTCATAATGTGTTACAGAAAGAGTGTTCAAAAGTCAAACACTTTAATTTAGAGTGTACAAACACATCAATATTTGAGCCTCTTTCCCTCCCACATCGAGCCAGCAACATTATTCAGTTACACTCAACAAGAAGCGACAGCAACTCACATCATCTGTGTCCTTGACCCTGAGAATCTGTTCACGCAGCTCCTGAAGGTCGTTGAAGGTTGACTGAGCGGTGATGGAGTAGACAAGGAGGAAGCCCTGACCGTTCTTCATGTACAGGTCGCGCATGGCTGTGAATTGTTCCTGCACAACAAATACCATCATTATTTGTCAATCAGTGCAAATTTGTTTAAAAAACGTTCATCTCCCAGCCCCAGCAAAGCTTCTCAGTCAAACGTCAGCATCTATACTAAAAAAATGTTATTTATCCAAATGCCTGACTAAATCTTACTCCAGGTATTTAATGCAAAAGTTTTTGGCTTTTTTAGCAGTTACGTCAAATTCCATAATTTCACTGTGACCCAAGTGGCAGAGTGGTATGCTCACAAGGTTGCCCTCCCTGGATATAACATGTTTGATAACTGCTATCAGACCAAAGGGAAATGCAGAAAAACAAATATCTTAGCATGAATTTACATCATTTATAATACATGTTGATCATCATTAAATTTGAAAGATACCAAACATATGACAACTCCCCTCTCATCAAACTATTAACAATGAAAAGAAATCAAACTGAAGAAAAAACACACCTACAGAAGCAGATTACTTCCATGGAAAAACAACACCCCATTGTTGTTAGTGTGTTTAACTGGACACAGGGCAAAAAGAATTAAACTTACTGTTCCAGCTGTGTCCAAAATCTCCAGCATGCATTGCTGCCCATCCACTTCCACTTGCTGAAACAAACACACACACACACACATTCATTATTAACAGGGCTTTCTTTCTTTCTTTCTTTATTTGGTGTTTAACGTCGTTTTCAACCATTCAAGGTTATATCGCGACGGGGGAAGGGGGGAGATGGGATAGGGGAAAGGGGGGAGATGGGATAGAGCCACTTGTTAATTGTTTCTTGTTCACAAAAGCACAAATCAAAAAATTGCTCCAGGGGCTTGCAACGTAGTACAATATATGACCTTACTGGGGGAATGCAAGTTTCCAGTACAAAGGACGTAACATTTCTTACATACTGCTTGACTAAAATCTTTACAAACATTGACTATATTCTATACAAGAAACATTTAACAAGGGTAAAAGGAGAAACAAAACCTGTTAGTCGCCTCTTACGACATGCTGGTTAGCATCGGGTAAATTCTTTCTCGTCCCAACCAATATGGGACTCCCCCTAACCCGCGGGGGTTTTTAACAGGGCTAACACCAACAAACAGTGAGAAACCAGCAAGACCAGGGTCCACAGCGGCGCCCCCTGGAAGCTGAGGCTTTTTTTTTTTATTATCTTGTTGGGACAAAGAACAGCCTCTCCTGGTACCAAAATGTTTGTAAATAAATGATAAAATAAAACACATTTTGTCAGCTCTGTGTTAACAGTGAAACACACAAACACATCCATTATTAACCAAGTGTGTTAACTTTATCAAGCTAAAAGCCTCATCACACCGAGGACTATGGCGCACCATGCACACTTGACATTCAAGCCGGGCGACAATGGACCTCATCTAATTCAATCTGAAGATCGCTCGATAACGACTTCACACAAACCACAAGTTTTCTCCTTTGTCCTGTTCTTGGTCTGTTTGTCTGGCCTACAGTCATGCTGGCAGAATGCAGAGTGTATGAAGCGATGTTTTGTTCCACCAACCTAGTTCTATGACATGTATTCAGCTTATTCATAATCACCTATGAACTGATTCAATCTGCCTTGAAAGGTCCAGTCTTAAATGCTGAGTAACAAAAATGCCTTTTGAGTTTTTTCCTCTCCAAAAGTAGAATGTGTACACGCCAACTAATTGTGTGCATAAAAAAATAGGAAAAAAAACCACATCACAAAATAACAAGACTGAACTAACTGTCCAAGAAATCTGTGCATGTATACCCCCCCCCCCCCCCCCAGCAGTGGAAATAATCATCATTAGGCTCTTCAGAAGGAGAGGAGAAGCATTTGACCTTTCCACAAGAGCAACTTGTTAAAGGTCAGAGAAGTCTAACAGTGTGTCACTGTTCCAATCAAGACAGGCTAATACATCATGAAACTTGCATCAACAGGGGTGGGACTCTCTTGTGATGAAAAACGAGGAAATCCCTTTTTTCTAGGGGGGGGGGGGGGGGGGGGGGGGGGGGTACGGGGCATGCTCCCCCAATTTTTTTTTAAATGGTGCAATCTGAGACTAAAATTCAACTTGTTTGGATCAGGTAAAAATGACATTCTCCTCACCCCCCCCCCCCCCCCCCCCAAAAAAAAAAACCCACCCCCAACCAAACAACAAAACACACTTTCACACAACAATGGTAACATTGTAATGGTGTATACTAACGTAATGAACCATGTATCCATAATCCAATACTGGCAATAGTATGATCCAAATGACGCCCAATGCATTGAACTCAAAATGACTATTAGTTATCAGGAGTTTTCAGTCAGCACAATTTAACTCTCAAGCCTCTAGTGTTCTGTTCCATCTTCACTTCTCTCCATATCATTCAGTCAACAAGTTATAGATACTGTGATGAAATGGGACGCGGAAAAATAGATTACCCCAGCGGAATTCCTAAGTTGTGTCCGTGGAAATCCACCCCTGAACAAGGGCACAAAATACACATGTATTTATAACACTCACACTTTTACAGTGAACGCCACAATATTTTAGCAGGGATTGCATTAACTGGAAATTTCCAGTATGCTACAAGCAAAAATCTCAAAATACTGTATTGGAAAAGAAATAAGCAACAGGTCACATAGTCAATATTTTGTTGCATTAAATTTTTTTTTTACCAGCCTGACATTTATAATGAAATGGCTGTTTTTGATTAGGTTTGTCTGCTTTGTGACGTAACAATGAGGCTAGAGTTTCTGTGAGACACAGCATTGGCACTTGCACTGAAAATGGCTTGTTGGAACTACCAGTTATTCTACCAAACACAGGAAATGAGTAAGCTGACTGCAAGGAAATTCATTTCTTTTATCGCTCTAAATAACGCAGACAGTTGGATGACAAAACTCTCAGTCTCAACCAGCAATTCACATTCTGACAGCATCACACTCTGAGAGCAATTCACACTCTGACAGCAGACGGAGAATATTTCATCCTGTCTAGCACAAAGAGCTTATACTACAAGGGAAGAAATATGCTCCTTGTAGTTCTTTAAATATTGGTTTCATGGGTGACAATTCCTTGGGAATGCTAATTTAGTCAAGGAAGTGATTTAGTAGTACAAATATAGGACACATGTAGTACCACTGTAGGGAAGACCAACCAGCAATATATGGGATGAGCTGAACAGCTTGTATCACTACCAAGCCTACAGCTTGTATCACTACCAAGCCTACAGCTTGTATCACTACCAAGCCTACAGCTTGTATCACTACCAAGCCTACAGCTTGTATCACTACCAAGCCTACAAACTGCTATTTGACAGCTTTCTCTGTATCAGGCCTGCCATTTTAGGGTATAACATAAAAACAATAACTTGAATAACCTTACAATTCTAACATGTTACAAACAGGAAATGACCTGGCATCTTTCTGTTCTGTCAGCTGCAATATTATATTTAGCTTGGGAGAGAGAGAGTGGGGGGAGAGAGTGGGGGGAGAGAGTGGGGGGAGAGTGTGGGGGAGAGAGTGGGGGGAGAGAGTGGGGGGAGAGAGTGGGGGAGAGAGAGAGTGGGGGGAGAGAGGGAGGAGAGAAAAAGAGAAGGAGGGAGAGATCAAGAATGAGAGACCAATGTTCAATTGCATAATTGTACACCGACCAGCCGCTATAGCATGTTGGGGCCAGTGGAGAGAAGGAAGACTGAATAGCGGTTGTTCAACATTTCAGTTCATTTGTCCGACCAGCGCTACTAGCATGTTGGGGCCAGTGGAGAGAGGGGAAAGACTGCATAGCGGTTGTTCAACATTTCAGTTCATTTGACCGACCAGCCGCTACTAGCATGTTGGGGCCAGTGGAGAGAGGGGAAAGACTGCATAGCGGTTGTTCAACATTTCAGTTCATTTGACCGACCAGCCGCTACTAGCATGTTGGGGCCAGTGGAGAGAGGGGAAAGACTGCATAGCGGTTGTTCAACATTTCAGTTCATTTGACCGACCAGCCGCTACTAGCATGTTGGGGCCAGTGGAGAGAGGGGAAAGACTGCATAGCGGTTGTTCAACATTTCAGTTCATTTGACCGACCAGCTGCTACTAGCATGTTGGGGCCAGTGGAGAGAGGGGAAAGACTGCATAGCGGTTGTTCAACATTTCAGTTCATTTGACCGACCAGCCGCTACTAGCATGTTGGGGCCAGTGGAGAGAGGGGAAAGACTGCATAGCGGTTGTTCAACATTTCAGTTCATTTGACCGACCAGCGCTACTAGCATGTTGGGGCCAGTGGAGAGAGGGGAAAGACTGCATAGCGGTTGTTCAGCATTTCAGTTCATTTGTATAAGACTGACAGAGGGGCAGTCACAGTAGCAAGCAGTAAACATACATGTACCAGTGGGGGCAACTTTCGAAACTGGTTCCAACTCTCTCTCTCACTGGTTTGTAACAAGCTAGGTCAGCACTCTCACATGGATCCCTGATTAAAGGGCAGGGTTGACATCTGAATGCCCCCAGTTTACCTGGGACCATCCCTCCACCACCCCCTCCCTTTGCCAAGGACCTACTGGCTAGACTAGTTCAGCATTAGCAACACCTGAAACCTTTACGGCCCAATTCACTGCACATCCTCCACACAGGACCCTGAATGCCAAGATACACTCCTACCTATCTCGTCTACTGAGTCCTTCCCTTGTTTACACAATGTACAAGCATGTCTGGTGTAAACATGTTGAGAGATTCCTATTCTATCCTTGAGCTTGAGCTATGCAATATCTGATCAATTCAAAATTTCACTCACTCAGTCACTGGGCCTTACCATGTCAACAGACACAGCAAGCCACAGATGGGACAAACCAGAATTATAAACATTTGTGCTCTCCATGCCATAAGGTCTAGTGGACTGCTGCAGCTCTTTCAAAATTGTAATAAAATCATATATTTTACGCACCGAACACAGTTAATATGTGATGCTAACACAGGCCGGAAAAACAACATACATGTATGTATCTTACTTTCTATCTTTTCTACTCAACACCTGTGACAATGCAAAAAGAAAGAACAGATTGCCAACTTTCAATCTTTTTTCCCCTTGAAATGCACACTGCATTATTTTCGAAAACATCTCACCTGCTGAGAAAAACGAGTCGCATAGAAATGTTTTTGCAGGTAAGACGGAACAGAAGCAAACATGCCCCCCCACCCCCCTTTCCACACCCCCCACAAAAAAAAACCACCCTTAATAGATGAGCGGTGTGCACCACAGACCTTGGCCTTTACACCACTCAATACAGTTTAAGACTGATCCGTCTTCCCGAGGCAGAAAACCGATTTCTGTTGACCTTCAAATTAGAGGGGGCTGCAATTGCTTAGATTCAGCATAGCAAAGATCTCCAATCTTCGCTTTGATTTAAACAAAATTAACAAAATACTTTTAAAAAAAGAAGCAACTACAGAAGCTCCCTACGCAGGCAAACCCTGCATATAGATCTATGCATACATATTGCTCTTAACCTTTTTTTCTTCCACTCATTTGAAACTACCCACACTTTTCTTGTTTTTGTGGTCTCTTTCTTTCCTTTCTTGCACAACGCACATCAGCCGTCTCATCAATTTCTTGTAAAACCACACAAAACATTGTGCAAATGACTCAACCCATCTAATTTGAATCTTTCAACAGAATTAGTTGTGGAACATACACGCAGTGAAAACCCCCACAGGCGTACAACACCTACCCACAAATATCTTTGACGTTTTATTTTTTATTTTTTTGGTCTTTGTTTGAGCACAGAGCACAACAGCTGTCTCGTCCATTTCTCATAACAGCAAACACAAACATTGGCGGTGACGTAAGTATCAGGGCGCTATGGGAAACTGATCGCTGTACTCCTCGCCACAGAAGTGCATCAGGACCGGACCTAGTAAATGAGCCAGAGGGGCTACTAAACAGGGGCCGGGGCTGGTCTGTCACGGTGTGTGGGGGCCTTGCCCCTCAGATGCTGTTGAAATTTAGCATTTGAAAGGGGTATTTTGGGTCTTTCATTGAGTGGAAAAAGGTTACCATTTGACAAGAATGGGGAGAGGCTTCCAGAACCAAGACAAAATTCCTGAGACCCAGCCCTGCGCATGCACACAAAGTGACAGACACTCCGCCCTCAAAGCTCAAACACGTCTCTTTTAAAAGGTATATTAATGAAATACTCACTTAACAGCCTCACACACAAAGTGACAGACTCTCCGCCCTCAAGGCTCATACATGTCTCTTTTAAAACCTATATTAATGAAATACTCACTTAACAGCCTCACACACAAAGTGACAGACTCTCCGCCCTCAAGGCTCATACATGTCTCTTTTAAAACCTATATTAATGAAATACTCACTTAACAGCCTCACACACAAATACATGTCTATATAAATCAATAACAATGATGCACAACACACAAACATAAGCACACATGATGCATTCATTTTTTCACACACACGATGCATTCATTTTCACACACACATGATGCATTCATTTTCACACACACATGATGCATTCATTTTCACACACACACATGATGCATTCATTTTCACACACACATGATGCATTCATTTTCACACACACAAGTTATTTCTTATTTCATGTCTCATGATCTCATTGCTGGAGATTCCGGTCGCTTCCTCCCAGTGGAAAGCTAGCAGCAACAAGAGTCGCTCTACCCCGGTGTGTGCGTATTTAATCAGCCGCCTGCACGAATGGCAGAATGACAGAGATCATATACGTGCCACTGCGGTCACACGGGGTTGGGACATGTCTACCATCTCCCAGACTGCACATAAAGTTGACCCGTGTCCGTCTTGGCTGGGATTTGAACCCATTACCAAGATCACAAGTCCAGAGTTCTACCAACTAAGCTACCCAGCCACAGATTATTCACAATCATCTTCGTTACAATTACATTCTCACACAGACATGTATACACAGCACTCTCTCTTTTACAGTTGCACAGATTCAAATTGTGCCTACACACAAACACTCTTTCACGCACCCTCACTCCCCCCCCCCCCCTCCAACTAAAGGAGGACCAGATTACCTAGCCTGGAGGGGAGGAAAAACAACCCCTTTCCCATCTACCTCTCTCCTACTCATGTGTATACACACTTGCACACGCATACATACACACTATCACGCCCACCACCAAACAAGAGAGACCAAATTACCAGACCTAGCCTAGGGGGGGGGGACAAAAAACAATTACTCTCCCTACTACCTCCTGGGCCAGTGACTCATACATATATATATATACTGCCTTGAATACAACACTGGCTGTATAATCACATATTTAGCCACTGACGCATTGATCAATACATGTACAGTGTACTGCCTGTCACACCATGAGTATGAACATGCACACTCTGCAGGGGAGAATACTGTTTACTCAATGTCAATCCACGTGTGCTGCTGCTGGTGCTATTGCTAACCTTGAAATTATTAATATTACTGAGCCATTTTTGAAAGACACTAACACTGACAGCACTGTGGTGTTTGCAGTTCAATTTGTGCTTACTTATAAATTAACACCGAGTGGGAATCGCAAAGCAACAGTGTGATGTTTTTAAATCTTGATTCTAGTAGCCTAGTCAAGTGGTTAGGATGTCCGTCTTCCATGTGAAAAGTTCTGGGTCTGGTCCCCGGTCAGTTCTGGTGGGTTAAGGGTTGACATTTCTTCCATTTCCCAGGTCAACTTGTGTGCAAACCTTATCCCAGACCTGGGAACCCCTGTTTTGCACTTAGAGTATTCTCAAAACAACTTGGTGTATCTTCAGAACAATGAGTGTACTCCACACAGCCTATGAAGATCCATGATTAAAGCATGCTTCACACGCGTCTGTCACACCATTAATTAAGTTTACCTAAACATTTAAAACAAATGCTTTTTCTCAATGTTTACTGACAAAAACTGTAATCATGTGTCAAAATACTGTGAAGAAAAGTAGTCTAGGAATGTTTCTGGCCGTATTTTTTTCCCACTGACCGTACTGATCGTATTCTCGACAATCATGCGTACAAAATACGGCGAAATCGTATGGGTTCCCAGGTCTGTTATCCCCTTCATGTGCACACGCAAGCACAAGACCAAGCACTCACAAAAAAGATGCTGTAATCCCTTTCAGAGTTTGGTGGGTCATAAAAACAGGGAAATTCTCAGCATGCAAACCGCCCCCCACCCCCGAATCAGAGTATGACTGCCTAAATGGCAGGGAAAAAAAACAACCACGGTCATAAAAGGCCACCTGTGTCTTATAGTGTACGTGGGAGTCATAGCCCACTAATGCAGAAGAAGAAGAATCTTGATCAATTGTAAATGTAATGAACTGCATTAGGCCTAAAAAAAATTAGGTGTGTTTACGGTAACCCGACCTACCCTATTTTTAGGGGCCGACCCTATAACTTTTTATTACATTTGTAAAAAAAAACACCAAAAAACCCCCAAGAAAACGAGTGCAGAAAACGCAATGAAAGCGAAAACGCTCGAGTCGCACACTTATTTCCCTGTCAAGTAGGTTTAATTTGTACACATTAGGAAAAAAAAGTTTTAAAAAAAAAAGTAATTGCCTACCTTCCTACCCTATTTTTTTTGGCTATGTTACCTTAACCACACCTATTTTTTTTTTTTTGCCTTACAAGGAATCTCTGCCCAGTCTCTTAGTCTTATCTCGCAAATTTACTGAAGACAGTTGGAATGTGTATGGTACAACCACACCTGCATGCCAGTCAGACACAAAAAGACGGAACCATGAAGTAAACAATGCATTATCTGCATAATCTGCATTTCGCAGTCACGATCCAGGAGGTAAAAACTTTAAAAGCTAACAATGGTGAAGCTTGCCAATGTAATAAATAGATAGCCAACTCTATGAACAATGTAATAAATAGATAGCCAACTGTATGAACAATGTAATAAATAGATAGCCAACTGTATGAACAATGTAATAAATAGATAGCCAACTCTATGAACAATGTCTGATTGTTGTGTCCGGGACCGGGACAACAGCTCCAGGGCTGAGGTCCACGAACCGATAGTGGGTGCCACCCACACGGGAGAGAACAAACCGCGGGTTCTGATTGGTTGAAATCATAACACATCTCAGTTTCAACCAATTCACGTTGTGGAGTTACCCGGCTGGCTGGCGACTAAAGTAAAGTTCTGGAGGTACAACCCCGTCTATGGATACAAATTAAAATGCATGAAAAGCTAAAACTGAATAAGCATTTTGTGTATGAGCTAGACAATTAAAACCCAATAAAGTGGTACTCCAGGGGAAATAAACAAATGAGGCAACAGCACCTGCACATGAACAGCTTGTGTGACCGTCAGCACAAACCTGTTCTACAATTTCTTTGGCTTCCAAGTTCCATAAGATGAAAGGTAATAAGACTAACGCCACAGGACTGGTCAGACAAGGGCACAAAACCTGAGTGGAGCACTCAACTGAGAGAGAAATGATGCAACTTACAAGATAGCGAAGCAAGGTTGACAGACGGTGTGTAATGGAAAGTGTGGCACACCATCAAATGACATAGATGCGACAATCTGTTCATGAACAACAATAAGAAAAGCAAACAAAGCAAAAAGGAATGTTCAAGTAAGAGAAAGAGGCAATGGGTTTGGTTAAGAGATAAGAGAAAGTGTCTCACCTTTCTGTAGCTGTCTTCAATCGTTGGGTCATACTTTTCAACGAAAATGCCTTGAACAAACTGCACTGTCTGAAAATAAGAAAGAAAAAAAGACTGAAGTATGCTCCTAGTCATTCATATGTACTTACGGGTGCATCAAATTCAAATTACAAACGCAGCAATCAAATATGAATCAAGTTAGGTCTAAACTTGAATACAACTGTATTTGATACAAATCTAAATTAGAGCAAATAAAAAAGAGACAAGGCTTGGTGTAGACTGTACATAGTGCATTAGAATTAAACATTCACAAACAGGAATTGTCAGTGTCACAATTAAAAATAGATTGGGGAATCATATAACCCTGGCCTGATGTTTTCCCACTTTGTGAGTGCTATTTCACCATCTGATTTTAAATTTTGATTGTTTTAGGGAAAAGGGGGAATACCACCAGGAAACCCTTACACATAATAAAGTATTGATAATTGAACAAGCCTACAAGTACAGGTACAAACAAACATACCAGTACTACACTCTTACCATCACTACCCTTGTGCTGCACCATTTTTCAAAGGGAGATGGAATTGTTTAAAAATTACACGCACTGATCTTACAGTGATCTTACACTGATATTCTTACAGTGATCTTACAGTGATCTTACAGTGATCTTATAGTGATCTTATAGTGATCTTACAGTAACATCAACAACAACAAAAAAGACAACAACGAAAACAAAATCCAACTTACCAGTGCACTCTTGCCGACACCACCACTGCCCAGAACGACAAGCTTATACTCCCGCATGATGACTGGCCCAACAACACTTTACAGTAGACACCCTATGGATAGAAAATATAGCCACTCGTTGAATTTCAGGTGTTGGTTTTTTTCATCAACATGCCATTAAGTGTAACAATAACAGACCTGGGAACTCCTGTTTTGCACTTGGAATATTCTCAATAAAACTTCTTTTTTTTTAAATTAGCGTACTCCACATAGCATTTGAACATCCATGATTCAAAGAATCAAACATGTTTCCCACGCGTCTGTCGCATCGTTAATTAAGTGTACAAATGTTTACAGGCAGACAGGGTGTGCCGAAGAAAAATTTCCATTTTTATGTAATATTGTAATGGACAATAAAGTGCTGTTATTGTTATTATTATTGTTAAAATTCATTTAAAACAAATGTTTCTTTCAATGTTTACAGACAAAAACAGTAAGGCAAAAAAAAAAAAAAAAAATAGGTCTGTTTACGGTAACATAGGCCCAAAAAATAGGGTCGGTAGGTCGGGATTTTTTTTTTTTTTTTTTTTCCAAAAAAACATTTTTACGTTATTTTGCCCAAAAAAACCAAGATTTTTTTTTTTTCTCCCCAAATGCCAAAAAAAAGTCTAGGGTCGCGCGAAAAAACTAGGGTCGGTCGGGTTACCGTAAACAGACCTATTTTTTTTTTTGGCCTAATCATGTGTCAAAATACTGGATCGGCTTTGGGAATGGGATGCACTTGTGAAGTTAGCTAGTCTAGGAATTTTTCTCATCGTATTTTGTTCCACTGATCGTACTGCTCATATTCTACTTCTAGACAATCATGCGTACAACATACGTCAAACTCGTATAGGTTCCCAGGTCTGCCTTTAACTACATTTGTAAAGCATAAACAATTTGCAGTATTCTTTTTTTATTTAGGTCCATAGTCCTCTGACAATAAATGTAACTTGCCAAGACAGAATGTAGTCTCAATTATGTGAGCCACAACTGTTGCACATGTTTTAATTTAATGCCAATCACCAACAATGTGCTTTACTTATAAACTTAAACTAAAGTCCCATAAGTTTTGACGCACACACACTGGTAAACAACTATGACATGCTCTTTTCTACAAAAAAATATTTTCGTTAATTGGGTAGGAACCGCCTCCATAGTATTTTCCCCATGGAAAACAAATCAAATGGTCTCTTGCATGAAATCCTTCCCTTTTCAATTTCACAGCTGAGTGAAACTGAAAGCAGAGAAGCTTACAATATGCCATGTTAATAATGATTATCAACACGGAGAAAGTATGGGCTGGGTTTCAAAAATAAATCATTGCAAGGATAGGCATCTTAGTAATACTAATGGACACTAACAACTCACAGGAATCGTCTAACCTGATTCTTTGAACACAATCAGGACACGTTTTCTAATCCCAGCTGTCAAACTAAGTCTTAATTTTCTAGCGGTCTAGACAAACACGAATTTCAGGAGGCCACAATCTCATGTAGATAAACCTAAAAGAAAGAATGATAGTATTCTAGCAGACAAAGACATTGTGAAACACAACCTTATGAGCAAAGAATCCGACTTAGATTCATCTCAGTTCATCGCCTCTGACTCAAAAGCGAGGGTGGAGCTTCTGACTTTGCCTGTGACTCGCTTCTACACCCCAAATAAAGGGACGCTGAAAACGCCAGCCGAAAGTGGGACATAAAAAGAATCGATTCACGTCAGAATGGTCTGAAATCTTAGCAAAATAGTAACTTAATGAGAAAAAAATCTACACTCACTCGTCGAATTTCTCTGCCCGACTATGGTTACTCTTCGCTTCCGGTAAATGACGTCACAAATATGGCACACACAACTTCTAAATAAGGAAACCCTTCCCACAAACCTCTTCCCCTCTCGATGCGTCACTTCCACTGTGGGAGTTCGAATGGCTGCGTGTTTCTGTGTTGTGTGCGAATGTGTGTGTTGTTTTGTCTTTTTGTGTTTCCACTTACACATTGATCTTATTTGATTAGCTGTTTGCAAGAGCAGCTAAAATGATAGGAAACTATGGCTAGCGTCTGTGCGCTGTGATGCCCCCAAAACTTGCTGGAAATGATGAAGACTGAACGGATATCCAAGGAGTGGCCGGTCGGTTTCTCGCAGTTTTTTCTGCTTGAGAGGCCAGCTCGTCACTCCAGTGAAGATACATTTTGACTGATCCAGCTGTTCTACTTAAAAAATTAAAATTACGAAGGATAAATGACTGGAGCTGTTTTCCACCAGTCTATAGAACTATTTGATTTGCTGGAACCCTGATTAATCATTTAATGAGTCATTCTACACTCCCAACATGGAACAGATGAAGATGAACTAACCTTTCTTGTACTTTGGGACTAAAACAGTAATTAACTTGCTGGGCATAAAGTACTTAAAGCCTTGGCATATATATTATAATATATATAGTCTGCTTGTCACAATTGTGTAACTTGTACTTATTCCGCAAAATTCTCAGAATGATTCATTCAAGGATAAGGTTTCACTACTTCAGATAGATCTATGGATCCATATATTTTTTAAGTGCAATGTCAGAACTTTTTTGTTTGCAATGAACTCTCCTTTGATCAAAATTGTACATAAATCAAAAGTGCTGCAAACTATACTTTCATTAAGTTTCAATGAAAATGATTTTAATTTAATAGCAGAGCTAAGCCAAATCTGCAAAATGAGATGGGGACACTTACATTAGTTGCAAAGCTTACAGAATTGGGGAAAGGGGGGGGGGGGGGGATGTCCGAAACCAGTGTTTTATTATAGATTTTTCGGAACATTATGATTGCCGTAAATGGGAGGTTATACTGTACCACTAAATTAAAAGGTAGTGTTCATACAGCTCAAGTTAGTAGTTACTGGGTTAACAAAATCAGAAGGGTTGAATAGAAAAATGTTAGGCAGTTCTAAACCTGTCAAACAAGTTGGACCTGCAAGAATGATTTACAATGAAGGCTTTTAGAAATTCACATACTGTCTCTACCCAAACTCTCAACCTAGAATGCTAAAGTTTACAACAACAGCCATCAGTTACAATGACTAAAATGTGAGTTTACACATTTGTAAGTGTGTATACATATGTTTGTGTGAACAGTGTACTGTTTGATACTTCTGGTATTTTGATTGTACTGTAAGTACATCAGATCAAGTTAAAATTACACAAAATGAAATTATGATTGTGATTCTGATGATTTTCATCAAATCATTGCTTTCCTTTGGAGGTGCATTTCAATGCAACTTGGTACCTTGCATACATCATAAGATGACAGGGCCCCCCTTACACACACACACACATGGCCGGCGCTTGTTTTTTCTGTGTACTGATTAACCCCAATTAAACCAAAGAAGAAGACGGGCACAGTGGCGTGGTGGTAAGACGTCGGCCTCTTAATCGGAAGCTCGTGAGTTCGAATCCAGGCCGCGGCCATCTGGTGGGTTAAGGGTGGAGATTTTTCCGATCTCCCAGGTCAACTTCTGTGCAGACCTGCTTGTGCCTTATCCCCCTTCGTGTGTACACGAAAGCACAAGACAAAGTGCGCACGGAAAAGATCCTGTAATCCATGTCACAGTTTGATGGGTTATAGAAACACGAATATACCCAGCATGCTTCTCTTGAAATTGGCATATGCTGCCTGAATAGCGGGGTAAAAACGGTAATACACGTAAAAACCCACTCGTGTAAAAACATGAGTGAACGTGGGAGTTTCAGCCCATGAACGAAGAAGAAAACTGGAAGATCTATGGCCTAGGTGTTTAAAGCAGTGCACACAAACACACACATCAAATTATTTATTTTATGGTGAGTGTTTCAAAAGTAAGCAACAAAGCAACTCATCATTTTGCCAAAGGTAGATTACTTCCCTTGTCTGGAATTGCTGATCAAAAAATAATTCCAATAAATACATAAGGCCAAAAAAAAAAATAGGTCTGTTTACGGTAACATAGGCCCCAAAAATAGGGTCGGTAGGTCGGGATTGTTTTTTTTTTTTTTTTTTTTTTTTTCCAAAAAACCATATTTTTACGTTATTTTGCCAAAAAAACAAGATTTTTTTTTTTTTTTTCCCCAAATGCCAAAAAAAAGTCTAGGGTCGCGCGAAAAAAATAGGGTCGGTCGGGTTACCGTAAACAGACCTATTTTTTTTTTTGGCCTAACTCTTTTCTGACTTCTACCTGAGATATAAAAAAAATCCGAGTAGTTCACATTGAAGTTGAACAGAATAATTGCATGGACAGAATTTTGTTTTGTTTCTTAATTATATCAGTTCAAATGTTATATATCCAGAAAGGGGCAGCAGCTCCGCCATCTAACTCTATACAGTAATCTATAGTTTTCATGCTATTGAATTATTCCTGTCATTTGTAAAAAAAAAATACGACAGATTTCAATAACTTAATGAAACGTACTGTATTTCATTAACTTCTAGTTCTACTGGACCAAGTTGGTGATGCCTTCGCAAAAATTTCATATTTTTATTATAATTTTTGTGTTTTACTTGAGAGAGTAATTAAGAGAGAGCCACACACGTAAAACAACAAGCATACTTCGTGTTATCAAAAAGTTTATTTCATCATTTTATTCATTGTGTAATTGGTAAAAAGAGGAAAAACTCAACAAAGCGGATAATGAATTTTTCTATGAATATTAAAAGAAATACTTCTTTTTTTGAAGTGAAAATTCATGGTTTCTTACCATCAGGCCATTGCAAAAATAATACATAAGAATACCAATGCACACACAAAGATACTATGAATGCAAATGACTCATGAAACGCCAATATTTTATATACAGATATATAACTTGTCAGCCTGTTTGATCACAGTCTTATTTTTCCTTGAACTCCATGTAATTGTCACACATCTAGCAATGACACCACACGTACACATCAGACACTGATCGCATTTTTTTCTGAACTTCAACACCAAAACACCACCAAATGGAAAAGTGTAATTTCTCTCTCTCTCTCTCTCTCTCTCTCTCTCTCTCTCTCTCTCTCTCTCTCTCTCTCTCTCTCTCTCTCTCTCTCTCTCTCTCTCAAAACACACACAAACAGTATGTACGTTGTCTTAGCCAGTCACAATTAAGTTCTCTATTGTGTCAAAAGTATAGTATATTTTGTAAAGCTAAATCACAACCCCGGGTGTGTTGGTCTCTCTCTCCCTCTCTTTCCCAGTCTCTCACTCTTATCTCTCTCTCTCTCTCTCTCTCTCTCTCTCTCCTCTCTCTCTCTCTCCCCCCCTCTCTCTCTCCCCCCTCTCTCTCTCCCCCCTCTCTCGCTTTCTCTCTGACTCTTCACCTGTCAGTCTCTATCATGCACTTTTTTTCGAAAATGTAGCCGAAGCCGTTGTCCCCACCCACCCTTTCTCTCTGTGTGACATGTTCAGGAAGTGCTACCAGCTGCAGGCTTGACAGAATCTTTCAGCACAAGATAAAGAAAAATCTGGCTCAGCAGTGTGACGTCAGACCCCCCAGACGCTTGAAGCACGGATTCCAGGCCAGACTGCAACAGACAAGCACGGATAGATACAGACACTTATACGGACACTGATACAGACAGACAGACATCCAAACACACACACACACACACACACACACACACACACACACACACACACACACACACACACACACATATATGATGGATATAAACTGACCTGAAGGTCAGCTGCATTAGCCGCTCCTCTGACCAGTGCATCAGCTTTTATAATCGAGTCTTGACCAACCACCTGTTTGAGTGTCCTGCAAAAATCATCATCATCATCATCGTCCGCGTCGTCGTCGTCAGTACTAATACCACGTCTGCAAAGGACTTTAAACACAGTCACCTTTTCCAGTTTAAAAATACAGCCCTTCCCGTGTTGACGATTCGACACACCCTCAGTCTCCAGGGCCGGACCCGGGGGGGGGGGGGGGGGGGGGGGGGGTCCAGGGGTTCCGGAACCCCACCCCTGGAAAAAGCATGTACCTTGCTTTGAGTGGGTTTTTTTTTATACTAGTTTTAGCACCAAAACAATGCTGCTCTTAACCCTCAAAACAAGGCCCAGAATGCACCAGATTGCACAGATTTTAACCGTTTTTCAAAAATTTTCCGGGGGAGCATGCCCCCGGACCCCCCTAGTTCGAGCAGGCGCGCGCTTGTGGCTTCGCCACTTCGCTGATTTGCCCCCCCCCCCCCCCCAAAAAAGGAGGAACCCCCCCCCCCCCCCCCCCCCCTTACAACTCATTTGGACGGTCCGGCCCTGGTCTCAGATCTGACATGGCGTTTACAACGAGGTAGGTATACCATCCCTCCGTTTGGACTCATACCAAATATCAACAATTAACTGGCTGCTGAATGTGCAGAGAAGGATTTTGTTCGTATTGACTCATTTCTTAACTGAACCCCTAAAAAAAAGTTTAAAAAAAGAAGAAAAGGAATCCCACTGTGCAGAGATATATGTCCAAGCGGAGGATGCAGGGTCTTACTCCCCATGTCAAATTTAAACTGTTTTCATGAGAAGGACTGTGCCTTTAATATACTGGTCACTATCAAGCCCTAACTGAATTAAATATATTGGTCACTATCGCCCTAACTGAATGAGATATATTGGTCACTATCAAGCCCTACCTGAATTAGATATATTGGTCACTATCAAGCCCTACCTGAATTAGATATATTGGTCACTATCAAGCCCTAACTGAATTAGATATATTGGTCACTATCAAACCCTAACTGAATTAGATATATTGGTCACTATCAAGCCCTAACTGAATTAGATATATTGGTCACTATCAAGCCCTAACTGAATTAGATATATTGGTCACTATCAAGCCCTAACTGAATTAGATATACTGGTCACTATCAAGCCCCAACTGAATTAAATATATTGGTCACTATCGCCCTAACTGAATGAGATATATTTCACAGGGCTCCTCACGGTCGCCCGTCAAACAGGCTCCCGGGACCCCCACTTTTAATGTTTAGAGGGTACCGGGACCCCCACTTTTAATGTTTAGAGGGTCCCGGGACCCCCACTTTTAATGTTTAGAGGGTCCCGGGACCCCCAGTTTTAATGTTTAGAGGGTCCCGGGACCCCCACTTTTAATGTTTAGAGGGTCCCGGGACCCCCACTTTTAATGTTCAGAGCACATGATATGGTGCGCCAAATTGATATTACGTGACTAGGCCCTATCGTTAACTGTTAGGCCAAAAAAAAAATTTGTCTGTTTAGGGTAACCCGACCGACCCTATCGATTTGGCGCCGACCCAAAAACTTTTTTTTGATTTCAAAAAAAAAACAGAAAAAAAACAGAGGTAAAAATGCTAAAAAGAGACATTTGGCGTTTCTTTCTCTCCCTTTCTCTCTGTTTTATTTATACGTTAGTTTTGAAACATGTATTCATCAAATATAAGAAGTGAATGTTCAGCCAACATAGCATTTACAAAAAAAAAAAAAAAAAAAAAAAAAAAAAAAAAAAAAAAAAAAAACCTACCTACCTACCGACCCTACTTTTTTTGGTCATGTTACCCTAAACAGACAATTTTTTTTTTGGCCTTATAGTAGTATTAGATAGGGTTTTGAAACTATCGTTAACTGTTATACAGAGTTTTGAAACTATCGTTAACTGTTATGTAGAGTTTCGAAACTATCGTTATCTGTTATATAGAGTTTCAGAAACTCTATATAACAGCTAACGATAGTTTTATCAAAAGCGCGTCGGTATCGTTCCCAAATGGGAAAACCCTGAAATGCCATTGCAAAACTGTCTTTTTGCTACGAAATGTACATTTTAACTAGAAACACAATTTTAAAAAACTGAAACATTAGTTATTGACCGTTCCGACTTTTTTGTCGTCTTCTCAAATCATTGTTGAGTTTGTTTAATATTAGCTTTATCATATCATTTGTACTTTCGGCCGTACCGTTTTCCACGTGTGCGGTTTGAAGACGGTAGGCCTACTGAATATTCGCGGAAAAGACCATGACAGACGCACTACACAAAACAGTGGGTTTTTTTCAAAACAAACACAAAACAACGTGTTTCCCGAGTGACATCCCCCACGACGCGTTTTGGAAAACACTGCATGCTTTCGCATCGTGTTTTGGGTACTGGAGGGGTCAACTGACCTGACACTGAACGTTGCCCACTGCATGCATGCCAGCCGTATGAGTACAAACTGACCCGCCCACAGCGCGGTAGCTAGAACGGGTCAAGCTGACACTGACCAATATTTCTGTGAAAACAGGGAAGCGTACTAGCTGTAACGAAGATTTGATTACTTGATTAAACAAAGCAGCGAAATGATGGACTTATCAGACGACAGTTAGTTGACATGATATGATCTACTAAATGTTGTAGTAATTTAATGCAAATTCGCTCGAACCGTTCAGCAGCCATTTTGCTGGCATCGAAACATCCGACCACGCCTTCGCTATTGTTAGAAACTCTATATAACAGTTAACGATAGTAATATCACTTGCAAACCCTTTATAACTGTTAACGATAGTAATATCAATTTGGCGCACCATAACATGAGCTTGTATCCAACCGCCGGTCGATCATTATTTACTCCTGCATGCTTATTATTTACTGCTGCATGCTTACCCTTACTACTACTATTTACTAAATAAATAGTAGTAGTAAGGGTAAGCATGCATAAGGGGGAGACTCTAGGGAATAAGGAGTAAATAATGATCGACCGGCGATTGGATACAAGCTCCTGTGGTTTAGAGGGTCCATGGACCCCCTAAGCGGAGTTTTACAGGGTACCATGAGTCCCGGGTCCCAAAAAGCCCTATGTACATATGACGCATTGTGATCGCGAATAATGTGATATGAAGTGGATTTTTTTATTACCAGAATATTCGAGGACACTTAAACTTTCCTTGTCCGAAATGCAGCACGCACGCACATTGGCATAATTTGTGCTTGCACTTTGTCTTTGACTTAGCTGACGTATACGGGAGGCACGACAACGGAAATTTAGTGCGTCCGGGGACTGACCGCTCTTTACACGTTGTCGTTGAGTGCGTCCTGGGACCCCCTCCATTAATTCTAGTACGTGGTTTTGGCTTCTAGCGCGTATAGGACGCAGGGACGCGCACTTTGGGCAGCCCCGATTTCATATACATACGGTTACAGCTACTGCCAATCCAAGTATTTTGATTCGATTGAAGAAATAATATAAACAACCATTTAACCCTGGCGATCAACACGCTATCTTTATGGCGTTAGCTTGGAACCTTTCAGTGGTGTTTGAATGCATTCTGCTTGCTGTTTCTTGTGCCGTAGTCGAGTTTCTTTCAACTTTTTTTTTTCTGTTATCAATTATTTCATTGGTTTATCGTTGGATGATTATTAGTTATATATATAAGCCAATTGGCAATGACTTACTTTCTCAGTTGAGTGATCATGGAAGACGAAGAGGCATCAGCTGAAAGTTGTAATACAAAAGATATATCATCATAATACATGCACTTAGTTACAAGAAAAACTTGAATTGACATGAACACATCGATATCACCAGGTATGAATGATTTATATATATATACGCAGCTGTCAAAACAATACAAACGGGAAAGGTGTGATGACTGGCTTTATCGTCCCCCAGTCCCTCTTACTCTCTGCTTAACTTTTCGCATATTTCTCAGTGCCTCTTCTCCTATCCCCCTCCCATCCTGCCTCTCATCCTCATGCTGTTCCTCCACATCTCAGGTCTATCTTAATCTTCCCGACACAGCCATGCACACACGCATGCACCCACTGACACACACACACACACACACACACACACGCACGCACGCACGCACGCACGCACGCACGCACGCACACACACACACACGCACGCACGCACGCACACACGCCGCACTCACAAACAAACAAGTTGTAACGGTAACCTACCAGCAGGTGGTTGTCTCTCAGCTCCACTGGCCTGTGGAAAGACAATATTCCATGAATACAGGTTTGAGGAAACACAATAAACTATCTACAATGGAGGCGTTGTTAATTGCACTTTTCTTTCGGGTGATGCCGCGACCAAAAATCATTGCTGCGGTGTTGCAGCTGATCCCTTTCCGATCTTAAAGTAGTGGTTATCTTTGAGGATTGTTTGCAAATACATCATTGTGACCCTCTCATATATACAATATTTAAACATACATAATGTAAACCGCTTTACTGTCGAAACTACTACAAAATAGTACTAGTTCTTCTTTCAGTTTTCCACGTGATCTGCGTTCAGGTTCAACTTGAGACTGTCCATCGGCATATTAAGTAAGACTTCCTAGCCACCAACAAACAATAAAAACACAAAAAAACACGAACAAACAATCGAAAATGTAACAGTCAAAGAATACACAGCAACAAGGCTCACCTTTGGTTCGTCTGGCTTCTTCGCTTTCATAGTGGACAAAGTAGAGGCGAATGCTGACATCATCGGTTTGGCCATCGCATCCGATGGTTCTGGGGGCTGCGACGACTTCCCAGGAACTTTGGGTACGACTTTCGTCGTTTTGGATTTCATCTTCTGACTGGGTTTGTAC